>NC_136365.1:22700000-22925000 GCF_037039965.1 Doryrhamphus excisus
CATCTGACCATAAAACTTTCTCCCATGACTCCTCTGTATCATCCAAATGGTCATATGCAAACTTAAGACGGGCCTTGACATGTGCTGGTTTAAGCAGGGGAACCTTTCGTGCCATGCATGATTTCACATCATGACGTCTTAGTGTATTACCTACAGTAACCTTGGAAACGGTGGTCCCAGCTCTTTTCAGGTCATTGACCAAGTCCTGTCCTGTAGTTCTGGGCTGATTCCTCACCTTTCTTAGAATCATTGAGACCCCACGAGGTGATATCTTGCATGGGGCTCCACTCCGATTGAGATTGACCGTCATGTTTAGCTTCTTCCATTTTCTAATGATAGCTCCAACAGTGGACCTTTTTTCACCAAGCTGCTTGGTAATTGCTCCGTAGCCCTTTCCAGCCTTGTGGAGGTGTACAATTTTGTCTCTGGTGTCTTTGGACAGCTCTTTGGTCTTCGCCATGTTACAAGTTAAAGTCTTACTGATTGTATGGGGTGGACAGGTGTCTTTATGCAGCTAACGACCTCAAACGGGTGCATCTGATTCAGGATGATACATGGAGTGCAGGTGGACTTCTAATGGCAGACTAACAGGTCTTTCAGGGTCAGAATTCTAGATGATACACAGGTGTTCAAATACTTATTTGCAGCTGTATCACACAAATAAATTGTTAAAAAATCATGCATTGTGATTTCTGGATTTTTCTTTTTAGTTTATCTCTCTCACAGTGGACATGCACCTACGATGAAAATTTCAGACCCCTCCATGATTTCTAAGTGGGAGAAATAGCAAAATAGCAGGGTGTTCAAATACTTATTTTCTTCACTGTAAACATAACCACCCTATGTACTATGTCACTTTAAGACATATAGTATATATAGTATATAAACTTAACCACCTACACTATGTACCTATGTCCATTTAAGACATATAGTATATATAGTATCTAAACAAAACCTACAGGAAGTACTTATGGTAGCTGTGTAATAACATTCAGCCCCTGTAGGCTGCAGTGTAGGGAAACCACGGCTAACGGTGCCTTCAGGTGTGCCTGTTCATACGTTGTGGGTATAGAGTGTGTGTGCGGACAGCGCTGGTCTTTTGTAGCTCCTGAGCGGCAAGGCCGGCGCATGGGAGACCACCTACCAGCACCAAGCCGCCTTTTCACTGGGAAAACAGCCACTTGATTGAGCGTGGCGACGCTGCAGGGAAAGAGGTAGTAAATGCAGCCAACGTGCTGCTAGGGAACAGTGAAGTAGATGTTTAAGTGCATGCCGAGTATTGTACATTTTTCCACGGAATGGCTCAATGTGGAGAAGAGGTTGCATCAGCACGGATCGACCTTGAGCAATAAAGTGCCTCTCAGCACGCGTACGTCTATACGTCTATACGCAGGAGTGAGCGCGTGGAGGGATCCAGTGCTGTTGAGACTAACATTCCAAACATGCAGATTGCCATCTTCATGGATTGTTGAAA
The DNA here is from genome assembly GCF_037039965.1 of Doryrhamphus excisus. NCBI lineage: Eukaryota > Metazoa > Chordata > Actinopteri > Syngnathiformes > Syngnathidae > Doryrhamphus > Doryrhamphus excisus. The sequence continues at coordinate 22,701,475 of NC_136365.1, forward strand.
GCCCCGCAGGCCCTCCTGATGTGCCTTAGCGACCTCCTTTGCAGCCAAAGGCCCGTCATCCAGGCTGCTCAGTACAGTAATGATCAGAGGAAGACTGCACATCATTGACATGAAGAGGGCTCTTTCTCTCGCCCTGATGCCCATTATCCACGTGGGGAGTTGGACACGGAGCTAGCTGGATAATAAACATCCAAGACCATGGAAATGAAATAACCCTCCTGTGCATCTTCATCTGCGTTCAGCATTTGCTACTCTAAATGTGTTGTAGATTCCATTTCTGCTTAAATAATGGCCGGCACCGCGGCAGACTTGCTTTAGGCTGCAGGAAGGCCAACTGGCCACAAGAGGGCGCCAGAGCACTGCGTACTGAACGAGCCAAGCGGACGACCAACAGTAGAAGTTCTGGAAGCTCCAGCTCACTTACCTTTTTGTTGGAAGAGCTTTGGTGCGTGCAGCCCGAGTCCAGACCGCTGGCGGGGCCGGACGCCTTGTTCCTGAGGGAGGGGGACATCAGGCCTTCCTCTTCCTCTTCCGCCTCTTCTTCTTCTTCCTCCTCCTCCTCCTCCCGACCACTCTCTGCCGAGTGTTCAAAATCATCGCTGTCCTGGTCCATCTCCTCCTCATCTCCATCCTCCTCATCCCCCCTCCTCTGCTCCTCCCCTCCCTCTGTCCTCTCCTCCTCTTCCTCCTCCTCCTCCTGGTGACTGCTGCTGTTGTTGTTCTCCTCCTCTTCCTCTTCCTCGTCCTCCTCCTCCTCATTGTCTTCCTGCAGCCTCTGCCTTTGCGCCGCCCCCCACGTCCAGCGGGCTCCTTTCTCGCCTCTGTTCACCTTGTTGGGGGGGCCCTCCTCACCTCCCTCGTCCCCCTGAGGGCCATCATTTGCTCCTGACTCGCTCGGCGCCCATGGCTGCCCCCCGTCCGCGTCTCCCTGCGCTGCCCCCGGCTGGAGAGACAAAGAAAGACGAGAAGAATGAATGAAAAGTCAGGATGATGTCCAACGTAAGCTTGTCCTCACCCTTGGCCGCAGCTGCCCCCCCTCCTCCACCACCCGGTTCATGTGCTCATCCTCGTCAGCCTCCTCCGCCGCCGCCGCCGCCGCCTGCTGCTGGGGTGCCCGGGCCGTGGAGGAGGCGTTACCTCTCACCGCCGAACCCCCCGGCCCCCGACTCCGCCTGCTGCTGCCCCCCGACAGCAGATCCTGGTTCATTTCCAAAAGCCAGCTTGCTACCTCCTGCACCTTCGCTAAGCTGTCTGAGGAGGAGAAGGTCTTGACATGCTGCAGGGAGACACAGACACAGGAAGCAGGCAGCATGAGGACAACATGTGGACGTATTTAGGTCATTTGGTCAAGCATGAGGACAACTTCCTTCACATAGCAACATAGAAAGGAAAAAGACAGCTCCAATACGTAGCGTTAGCTTTGGCTAGCGGCCTGAGGCATCGGGAGCCAGTGTGTGCTGAAGCTAGTTGCTAGCTTGCTAATGGCCAGGGGTCACTACGCCAGTAAGGTAGTTCTTGGGTGGAATCCAAACCAATAGCACATTTTATAAACAGAGGTTACAGTGTATACAATGTAGGGGAATAATAAGAACTACGTGTGCTTCACATGCAGCTCACGTGATGGACAGGTGCGGCCCATTAGGTGCACAAGTCACAGATATTAGATTATATTCTGAATGCCTTATATTTCTATTTTTGTTCAATTTGCCATTTTTATGCAGACGATGTCTAACTCAGGCTAAGAACAGGGACAATTGTCAGAAATCTATTTTTTTACCAATAAAAGTGCATATTCCCCACCCAGATAGCAGTCAACCTTGGGCCATGCATGGCTTTTTGGTCAAGGAGCATAGGGTACCCCCACAGAGCAACACAGGCTAGTGTGAACGTGAGCAGTAGCGTGTGCTGAAAGATGGAAGTACACCAAGTACACCAACAACTTGAAGTAGGGTAGCAAGTATTCTCCAATAAACACACACCAAACCCAGTGGCTTTAAAGGCATTTTCAACGTCCACATCTGCTCTTCAAGCTTATCTGCAGGCGGGATAAAAGCGGAGAAAGAAGCCCCGTTCCCAATCTTCCAAAGTCAGAAGACGTGAGAAAATCTTTTCGGGAGGCTCACACTCTATCTGCTTGTGTCGGGACGGGGGAACGGTCCATTCATTTGACTTTGAGGACAATGTCACCCGTGCCTGCGTGGCGAGAAAGCAAGGCTGCTATTTGCTGCCAGCGTTGTGGTGGGGAAGCATTAGAGCCATCTCAGATTGCACCCCCCTCGGGACCGCCGCTCCATTGCTGGGAGCTCCGGAGGAGGAAAGGCTATGAATAGTGGACATTTTCTAGGGCCCTTTACTGGACTGGCCGAGCTGCAGCATGAAGAGGTGCTTGAATGTGTCTGCAGCGTAAGAAGCGGCTTCGGAAGCGCCGACAGGACGTAGCCTGACACGTTTCCATCATATTGTCCAGAGGTGGGCTGTGGCCACTTCTTCCGCCCTTGCGTGGTTTTCCGGGGGAGGCATGGTGAAGCAAGACGGAAACTACTTTCTTGGCTCTCTCGATCAAAGGCTGGATTGCACTGTGGAGGCTTTTAGACGCGCTCGGCGGCACACGAGAGACACGCGTGTCAGCTGGTGTGAATTGCCAGACTGATAGAAGCGTTTTGAAAGTGCACGGTGTGAATTCAGGGTGATGGCTAGATATAGCGACCTTGTGCTAAAGTGTCACCACGGATATACCTCGTCTATGTGTGAGCCGTGTAATGATCACCGGTGCTTAGCCAAACGTAATGAGCCTCCATGGAAGCAGTCGTGATGGAGGGTGGCTTGAACCGACAAAAGCATCACTAGTTTTGGGTCATGTCAAGTACAGAACCATTTTCCATTCACCAATGATGTGTAAACAGACAAGTCGTGGTGTGGCGCTAGCAGTGCCAAGATAATACTCGTCACACACAGGCCACAGTCAACACTGGTAAAGTGGCTCTTCGAAGACGGCATCCTGGACAGACGCGTTGTCCTCGTTTGTGCCACACTTGGGAGACCAGACGCTAACCGCTCTAACACCTGAAAAGAAAGAAGATTTAAAGGAGTCCTTGTGACAGCGTATCATTATGATGCCCAGCCGACCATGACTGATACCACGTATTGATCCAGGGCGTGGGCGTGACTGCCACCAACAGCCACTCACGGGCTTTTAGAGACCGTCTCGCCGCCGCTGGAACCTCACGTTAGCCTTGCACTTTACGCACAATTAAGCTAACGCCACATGCCCGGGGGGGGGGGGGGGGGGGGGCTGCACTTTACCAACATATTCATATTGTGAGAGACTGATGGCTCATGAACAGTCAAAGGCAGAGGAAAAGCTGCCTTGTTGTTCCGGGCAGGATGTGCGGCATCTCCATCTGTGTGTTCCTTTGGGTCTCCACTTCCACACACAAGCTTTCCATTGATTCTTCTATTTCCAGTCCATCCCTTGTGTCGTCTCAGAGGAAGGAATGTAGTGACTGATGTAACATGCCACCACCGTGCCATCTCTGTGCCATCACCGTGACACCACTGTGCCATCAGCAGCAGAACTCCTCCTCTGCTGGCTAACAATCTTTCACACACTCAATATCCCAGTGGCTGAGTCTGGTGTGTGGATGTGGGAGTGCCAGGAAGAAAAGCCTTGGGGAGACGTTGTGTGGTGCCACCTGCTGGTTGGCAGGCTGGACCATTGGGTCACACAAGCGTCGACGCTCTCCAACATGCCTGGTCATTTCAAGGTCAACTGTGAGGAGCATTTTGCATCTTTTGGGACGCGGGCCCTATAAGGGGTCAAGGTCACCTTGGAACGGAGTCGAACGAAACGGCATTTCTGCTGTTGCTTGTTCAAGCCTATGTTTACAATGTGCCAGAAGATGATGGCCATCCACACTTTGGATATCCCTGTTGGAGGACGTCTTATATTCGGGTCGATGCAGCACTCCAAGTGTCTAGAAGATAAATGGTCAAAGTGGACATGCTCGTGTCAATCAAAAGTGATAAGTCATTTGGAAGTATTCCTGTGAGACAACAGACAAAGTAGTAGACCTTCCCTACAGTTGCCACGCAACCTCCAACAATGCTTCTCTCCTTAATTATGACAGCTCCAAGAACTACAGGAATTCATACCATCCATTGCTCCTTGCAGCTAAATGACACGGGGGCCCTCCTGTGGCTTGTGCGCCATCTTCTTCAGCAACTTCTTTGTTGCTGTGGAACCCACAAGGATGTTTCTCCACTTGAGGAGAGAAGAGGAGGCAGGCTGAAGTAATGAGCGATTGGAAGTCCACTGTTGTCAAGGCAGCAAGCATTAAGGAATCGATGCCTGCGCTGCTCTCTGATGCAAGACTTCTTACACTTAGGAACTGCTTCAAGCATGCAGACCACAAGCACAAGGCCACTGCAGGCCATCGCAGGCCGCAGCAGCTTTGTGGCTGGGGCCATCAGGGCCCGCGCTCATTTCCTCGTCACACACAACCAGCACATTTCCGTCCTGGTGGGGACGTGCAGGACACGTGGTTACCTTTGTCTGGGGCCGCTGCAGCTGCTCTGGAGTGTGGCTGCAGGAGAGGAGGTCTGAGCAGCACGCTGTGCGGCCCAGCCTCTTCATCAGGGAGGAGATGATGCTGCAGCCACAGCCGCACATCCACCAGCTCATAAGGGCTACAAAAAATGGCGGAGCGCTTCCTGTTCTGTGCCGGTTGTCCACACCGCTGACACATGGGTTGCATTACATCCCACCGGAGATCCTGGACGTGCTCTTCAGACCTGTGACCGTGACCTCCACTTATGTCCACGCGTAGGAAGTGGCTGCTTTCTCCTTTCCCATACGAGTGACTCCATAAAACACTCCCACCCGATGGTGCAGAGATGTCAAAAGAAGACCTGGTCTGCCACCACAACTTCCATCTGCCTTCACTTGCTGTGCTCCGAGGACGCGCTCCTCCTCAGTGAGGCTGCCACCACTCTACACACACACACACACACACAAACAGCACCGGCAGCTGTGCTCAGGCTGCGCTCCTCCAACTTGCTGATAAAAGCGCTTCCCCTCAAAAGGACATTTGATCTGCTTTCGCTTCCATTAATCGGAGGGCGGGTAGACTCATCATCATACGAGAAATCCAAGGCCACTTTGGTTTGCATGCACTAGAGCGTGGAGGAGATGGTTGGAGGAGGAGGAGGAGGAGACAGAGGTAAGCATTTGGGAAGCCAACAACAACGCAGCAGGCGGGATTACGATGATAATCTGTCACTGTGGACGACCGCTGTAATCTCTACACTACAACAAATGAGGACGCTTTATGGAGGCCAAAATATCCTCACCAGTGTCAGCCATCAAAGTAAAAGGTCTAATGTCGTGGGCGACTCTGACATGTGACGCCGCAATGCCGTGGTTGCAAATAGTGAGCAAGTATTTCGCAGAGCATGCCAGTGCACGAGTACTGTGTAGTAGTACTACCTGCTGAAACCCATCCACAGACCTCACACTCCAAAGCAGGGCTGACGAAGTGGTGAGCAGACCTCTGAAGATGCTAATGTCATCTGGATTATTGTGATTACGAATGGGGTCAGCAGGCCCACATCCATATCGAGGATGAGTCAGGCTAGTTATGTGGAAAAGTGTCTATAGCTGGATGGCTTTGCTCCACGTCATGGACCCCACTGCAGAAAGGTGTCCATCTCTTCCACTATTACTTGTCTCGGTCAGGGGCTGTGTGAGTTCTGCTGCGGTTCCTTGAGGCATGAAACATCAATTAGCGTCTTACTCACAAAATGACGAGTGCACCTGAATGATCGCAGCAGGAAGGAGACAGTGGTAAGTTGTTCTCTGTGCATCACATCAACAAAAAAGTGTGAATGATCTCATTTCAGTGGCTCCTAGGTCTATACAAGCTGTACGCTGACTACCTGAAATCCATCCAAACGTGGTGGTTGTTCCTTGAGGAGATGGACGGTCCTAACGTGTGTGGCTGCTGCGGGTAATGAACACGATGGCTGTTTTGGATCCAGAAGAATTGACAGGAGAGTAACCAGAGCCGTTTATGGCCGGGGTGGGTTATAGGAGACAGGACGAGTCCCCGTTCTCTTCTCCAAGCAACAGCAGCAGTGTGATATGAATAGCCTGCCATTACGCTGATTGATTTAGCGTCTCCGCCTCGTGCCGCCATCATGTCAGGAGGGAAAAACATGACAACAAGATCCAAAAGGACGGGAGACGGGAACAATGCAAGGACCAGGTGGTGTTGGTCAGGTTCTCCAGTGGGACTAATAGCCGGCGTGTATGTGTATATAGATGATATGTATACATGTGTGTACTATGTATACATATATGTAAGCCAAGTCAGCTGGCACATTTGATGCAACACCAACTCCAAATCCACGTGACCTGCTTTCCAAAAAAATGATGCTCATAAGCTAGAAGCGCTAATGTGATGAAGGGATTGTCTTGTGCTGGGACTCCAACATGGTGCCATGTTTGTAGCGTCACACGGCCGTGCCTGAGCACGCAAACATGGCCACTAGGGATGTGCCCATCCACACGTTGGCCTTACCATCCCATCCTCTTTTGCTCTAACCAGCTGCTGTTATGAATTTGTGGATTGAATATGGTTCAGGAGGGGGCGGGTTAGAGTCTGGGATGGCTGAGCTGTCCGCCGGGGAAATACTTCCTTCTCCTCATGGTGATTTTATTGGCCAATAGGGAGATTCCAAGGTAAGTATAGGCTAGGTCTTCTGCTGAACCCACATCTCATGTGTGTGGAACGGTTTTACCACGCCTTTTTAAAGCCATCCCATACAGGTTTCAGGGCTCCCTCCCAAATGGGCAAAGCTCGTGATGTGAACCTTTGGCATGGTTTCACACCGGAATCCAACATTCTAACAACATTTATAGGTCAGAAGAGGGAAAAAAGCATCACAGCTCCTCTGTTGCGTCCCCATTTCTGTTGTTATATTTTCTTGCAGTGGCTTCAATCCCATAATATTTGCCTTTTATTCTCATATTAGAAGTTAACTGCAACTTCTTTTCTATTGTATGTCAATATATGGCAACTTTAGAAAATAATGCTTTTTTTCTTCAATATTTCAACTTTCATTTCTTGAATTCCAATTATTAAAACTCCATGGTCCTAAAGTGACAGCTTTGCTGGGGTTTGTGTTGTTGTGTGATTGCATTTTCCCAATGGTGCTGCCTTTTGGACAGGCCTGGTTTAGGAGGAGAACAGTGTGTGTGGTGGCCATTAGTAAAGCTGGCATTCTAAGTGGAAGGAGAAGCCATGACATAACCACGCCTCTCATGGATGAAATACCTTCACATGTCTGCTTTACTCTCCTACATACGCTTGGCTGCACTCTGCTGGCCAAACGTGGAAAAGGCTGGCATGACGCCCGGCGTGACGCCCAGTATGACACCCAAATGTATGATGCTTCAAGGAGGCCAAACTCTTTACTTAACTGTCCCCAGTCCCCTTAGAGGGGGGGGTTTCCAGCCATGATAGCGTGCCAACACATAGCACTTCCCACCATGAGGCCAATGAGATGCTTCCGTCCAACAACCCCTTGTGCCCCATGTGGGTGAACCACTGTGGTAAAAAAGTGACTTACAGTTCTCTCTGCCTGTGTTCGCTTCGGCCAAAAGCGCTGCTCTCCGCCGACGATGCCACTCTCCGAGTCCAATCCTCCTCCCGTGCACAAAGCCCTGTCAGTGCGCCTGTCCCAGGGGTCATCAGGGGGCCATAACGTAGAGATGAGGTCTGGGAGATGAGAGAAAGAGAAAGAAGGGGCTCAGGGGAGCGATGACAAGTGCTCTGCTGGGAATCCTCCAGAGGTGCTACATGGGAACCATTCACACCTGGAGATGTGCCAGTACGTCCTATCAGGTCTTCTAGGAAGTCATCCATGGTAAGCTGCTCCACTAAGCTAACTGTATTTCTAATGTGTATTTGTACAAGTGCTCTAATGACAGCTTTTTAACCAAGCACAAGTCAAGGCGGCGTTCATTGAAGCAGGATAATTGGAGACGTTATGATGTTTAATCACGATTTTTCTACAAGATCGTTTACATTTTAATACACCTTTACACGCATATTTGGCTTTGACTTTGGTCTAAATTCAATTTATTGAAAAATATGGAGATATAGTATATGGTATAGCCATATTCTACCCAAATATATTGGGATATGAGCTTTGGTCCATATCCCCCAGCCCTAAATCCAATCATTCAATTTACACTCTTCTGCACTCTGTGTGTACAAGCACACTAGCAATCTTCACTCGCCAAATGTACTGCAAAAAAGGATAATCCATAATGCCGCCTATAGAGAACATACTAACTCCTTATTTCTAAAATCATAGATGCCTAAACTTGCTGATACAGTTCATCTTCACACAGCTAAAATAAGGCATAAGGCTAAAAATCATTTGCGTATGCAAAAAGAAAGTCTTTCTTCAAACTTTCATTGAGACATCCTTCAATTGCACTGCTATTGTCCAATAAAAGCAGCTATGGGTGGATGGGAGCGTTTCCAAGTGCGAACCGGAGCAGGAGCAGCATGGACTCCCCCAGCAGCAAGTGGTAGAGAGAGCAAAGTGGACGTCAAGAGAAAAGGAGGATTTGGACATGGGGTTGTGGGAAAAGAACAGCTGTGCATACGGCCAATCCAGCTGTGGGACACTTGATAACTGTGAGACGAGATTGGAGGGGGGGCTAAGCCAGGAGGGATTGACAAATGAGGGGAATTTCTTGGGAAGACCGGGTGAGTTTGAGGGACCGGCCTTCATGGAATGTTGAGGTGCTACTAATAAAATCAGGGTGTCGTCAAAGAAACAGCTTCCATGAATAAAGCCATTACGATTATATCTGCAACTAAGTCTTCTTTCATGATAGTTCCCAAATTGATATCCTGCAACTGGCTGACCAAAGGATTACCCAGGCTAACAGACTTAAAGGTACTTTACCTCATCTCCCAGATGTCTGCCTTCCCAGCAGGAAGCCATCCAGGTCAGGTCTCGGGAAAAATATCAAAAATATCCCACAACAGCGGTGTAACGCATTCCAAAAGTGCCTCAGACTCTACCGAAACAATCCCACTCAACATTCACGCAGGCTTACGTGTCAAAATATCGCCCTAATAGTGTTCAGCGCACCAAAAAGCCAAATACACGATGATGGATCCTGGTTTGGACATTTCACTTAACTAGCTTCACTTTGATAACCAGTGAATAATTCATCCAGAGGGAGTGAAGGAATGTGATCTGCATGTTTCCGAGTACTGCACTGCAGGTTGCCAGCGTCTATAGAGTCTTCATGGCAGCAGCCAGGACCGCTTTTACAATGGTGTCATCCAAATGAGCAGCACATGAGATACAATTCCATCATCTGCAGGGCTTGTTTGTAGGACGGTCTTAGAATAGTCACGCCTGCCAATCAACCATGACAAACAGTCTACTGCAGATGGCCGAGTCACTGGCAGACTGCTACATGTGCTTCAGCAATAAAGAGCTAAATGAATCAAGATTGGTTGTTTAGCATCAGGTCTGGGGGGGGGGCTAGAAGTTTAGGAGCAGAGTTCAACTTGTTCTATCATGGTTTAGATGGAAGAGAAATGCTCTTAGTGGGTATGTTCCACAAGTAGAAGGTGGAGAATTGGAAGTACTTGGGTCCAGGTCAACAGTCCAGAAGACTGGAGATGGTGAAAAGGAAAAGTGTCAGGCGTGATGTGATAGAAGAGTTTCAGCTAAAAGGAAAGGAAAGGGAGACAAAAACTGTGGTGAGACCAGCCATGTTGTTTGGTCTAGAGACAGGTAGCAGAGATGAGGATGCTGAGGTTCTCATTGGAAGTGACCAGGATGGATAGGCTCAGGAAGGAGTAGGGACATTAGAGGGACATTACATGTTAGAGGCCTTGGAGATAAAGTCCTTCAGGCCAGACTGAGAAGGTTGGGAAATGTCCAGAGGAGAGATAGTCAATATATTGGTAGAAGGATGCTGCCAGGTAGGAGGCGTAGAGAAAGACCAAAGAGGAGGGTAGTTGGTGTGAGAGACAGATGAGAAGACAGGGTTGGATGGAGGAGATAGGTGTGCTGTGGGACCCCTGGAGGGAAAAGCCCAAAGAGGAAGATGAGGCCCCATTGTGTCGGTGTGTTAGTGGTGAAGAGAACAACATGTTTGCTCGTTGGTTCCACATTTCTTGGCACGCGCACGTTTTGAATCCGCCGCAGGACGACAGAAACGGGGCTTAATAAGACATCCTGACAGAAAAGCCCTTTCATTTCCTCTTCCCTGATCGCACGCTGCCCACACACCATGCTGGAGGCTGGCCTGCCTTTCTTTCTTTTTTGGGGAGGCTGCTGTGGGACTTTATTTATGCCCATCCCTCCTCCTCCTCCTCCTCCTCCTCCTCCTCCTGCTGCTCCTTTTCTTCAGTGTGGCCCATAAATGGAGATGACAGGATTGTAATATTTCAGGCCTGCTGTCTTATCAGTATGCTCACACTGAAAGAGCTGCAACGTGATAAGGGCATATGCCAATCAATCAATGCCTTTGGAAGCCGATCACAAAAGGCTGTCACCTGTGGTACACTTGCTATATTAGTATATTATATTGACAACGAGCACTCTGGCCTCCGGTCCGCCATTGAACTTGATGAAAAGGTTGCAGTTGGCACTCCAAGTAGCTTGGATCTTTATCTGCTTTCTCAGGTCACATGCTCTCTTAGCGATTTCAGCATTACGCTTTGTCAGGTGCTCCTTCGTGTAGACGTTTGTACCTTTCAGCTTCTTTCCCAGTTTCAGTACAGCGGCCATGAAAAAGTCTGAACTTTTTCCCCCAAAGAGCGCGGGTGGAGCTGCCGCATATTATAAGTACAGTGCTCCCCAAAAATGTCTTTTCATCCACTAAACCTTTTTTGCTCAGATCCACGAGCGGTTGAGCAATTGTGAAAGTTAAATCGTGTTCATGAAGAAAGAACAAACATGTCTTCACATCGCAAACACAATCGGCCATCGGGGCCGCTGCATTAGACGTGGGACGTGGGATGTGTGGACGTTGCAAGTCCCTGTGGCTGCTCACCGGGTGCTCCGGCGTCCGTCCAGGTCTTTAAAAGCCCAGTGGTCTCTAGCTGTGAATGCTTGTTTTGTCCTGTCATAGTCAGCTAGGATAGGCTCCAGCCCGCCTTTGGCCCCAATGAGGCCAAGCGGTATAGGAAATGTTTGGATGATTACTATGCGGCTACATCCTAACGTGAAAGATTTAGGTTTTGACATTGGTAACTTTCATCCAAGTGTAAAAAGAAGTTCAACTCTGCACGAGTACCACTGAAAAAACAACGAGCGGTCTCTCCGTGAAGAAAGGTGAAGCAAACATGAGCCAAGCTCCACGGCAACTCCAGCCTATCAAACACCACAAGAACCGGGACAGAACCCACAGTGGGAAAGTTCCTCTCCCTGCACGGACTTGCTGTTCAATGTTCGCTGCGGCTTTTAGCATTAGCAGCTCCTTTTAGAAGCAGCCCACATAGACAGGACCAAACTATTCAAAGTTATCCGGTCTTCCATGAAAAGTAAATAAAGGAGCCACCAACACGAGTTCGACGAGCCGCTAGCATGATGCTAAAGAGCTTAGCCGGCTAATGCTAGGCCCGCTGTACGGCTCCCCAGTTAGTGCAAGTAAAGGCTGTGTTTACCTCGGAGATGAAAGGATGCTCGGGAACCAGGGGCCTTTCCGGGAACTCCTCGGGGTCGTCTATCCCAACACAGATACTATCCTCTCGTCTTGCGGTAGCTAACGCCGGAGCCTTCCCCTTCCTGGCGTCCACTTCCCCCGCTGGCAGACAGTGTGCGCTGCACGGCGACCACGTTAGCAGCACCGGCTAACTAGCATCGCTACGTGTGATGGTAGCGGGCAGCTAGTAAGCCGCCGCTAGCATTAGCCGCTCGGGTCAAAGCAGTCCGGTAAGCCGCCGGAAGGCCGTCGATTACGTTCCTTTACCGAGCCCACTTTAACGGCCTCGGTTTGTGACAGGATGGGAAACAGCCTAACGGCAGCAAACGGCCTGTCGGACGAGGGTAACCTGGCGTTGACTACCGCGGATAGATTTGCTCCTCTCTTGACAAACGACTGTCGCGGGAATGTGACGTCACGAGTTACTACCCGGCTGCCATCGAGTTTGACGTCATTTTCTTTCTGGCAGCACGATTTGTACTTCAGTACATATATTCATTCATTCATTCATTTTCACGTACCCTCGCCAGGGTGGCGGGGGTGCTGGAGCCTATCCCAGCTGTCTTGGGGTGAGAGGCGGGGTCCACCCTGGACTGGTGGCCAGCCAATCACAGGGCACATATAGACAAACAACCATTCACACTCACATTCATACCTATGGACAATTTGGAGTGGCCAATCAAGCTAGCATGTTTTTGGAAGGGGGGGGGCACGCATGCATGGGGATACTTTGAATATACACAATATATATATATATATATATATATATATATATATATATATATATATATATATATATATATATATATATATATATATATATTTGATAGAACAAAAGCAATGCATTAGAAGCTATAGAAGACATCTTAACCAGGCTTGCACTTTTTACAGGAATACAGTTGTCATTTTGTTCGGAGAATCAACCTTAGAAATAAATGATCTTTGACCGCTATGGTGCTTTCCACCGCCAAGGCACCCCCTTCCCAGGGGAAAGCTGCCATATTTGGGGAGCAAATGACTGTACTGTATACGAGTGCAGTGAAGTATGACGGTAGGATGGACAGGATGGAATACCACGACACTTCTGGTGTGGGACATTTTATTGCTGTAGCACTGAGAAGGTGGTTGGGTGTGGAGTATTGGTATATTGGTATATTGGTATATTGGTATATTTACAGTCCAAACAGGGCCTGGACGAGCTTGCTGTCATCCCAGTCAGAGGAAGAAGCTGGTGAAGATGATGATCTTGTGATCATCCGTGATCCTGCCAAGGATCTGCCATGTTGGCGTGTGGAGTCATCCTGCAGCAAAAGCAGTGAAAGGCTGTGAGGAATCTTCTCCTGACTGCACAGAAGCAGCAAGCAAAGACCTTCTCAGACGCAGCTCGCATAGTGATTGGACTCCAGCGCCATGGCTTGAAAAACCCCTCCTAGCTGTTGGACTGCACGCCTGCACCTCACCTCACACGCTGACACCTTGGGCCATGCTTTCTTTTCTAGAACTGAACCTTGGCGGAGGTCTACACGGCTATACGGGCTGCTTGTCTGCCTAGCTTACTGTAGGCCCCACTCCCACTTCACTCGTGTCGTGGACACGGAGATCAGTCAATGTGTCCTCTCACCGTGCTTTGGAAATGTTTCAAAAGCCTGAGAAAAGGTTGACTAACGGCACCGTGTGTGTGTGTGTGTGTGTGTGTGTGTGTGTGTGCGTGTCCTCGGCCTGCCCCACACGGGTCACGCTGGCGTAACGGCCGACCTACACCCGTTTGAAGAAAGTCATGCCATAAATAAAGCGAGCATGACATGACATGACTCTAACAGCACAACCATCAACTTCCACGTCCACGCGGCACATGTCAGTCACATGTCATTAGTCATTTAGTCATTACAAAGACGCAGGACAATAAGCAAGTAGTGTTGGCATCCCAGTTGCTTCTTTGTACGGGAAAAAATCACGTGTTTACAAAAACTAAGTTAGAATTGTACAAGAATAACGCTGGAATTGATTTACAGGAATAAAGATGTCCTTTTACAAAACCAAAGTTACAATTTGACAACAATAAAGCTGTGATATTACAACCACCAATCATTTATTTACTGGAACAAAGTCATGATTTTAAAAACAAATGTAAAAAAATAATGTTTTCATTTTACACACACAAAGTTGTCGTTTGACAAAAAAGAAGTGATTTGTGTGCCAAATGTTAAGCAAAGAGAGGATTGCTTTTTAAAGACAAAAGCACCCAATCAAATCATCGATGAATATTTGGTCACCTGTTAGATTCCACAAACGAGTGGAAACAGTGACCTCTGCTGGAGTCTAAAGGCATACCACACAAAGGCTTTTGTAATGGTGGCCACCGGGGGGCGACATTCGCTATAAGGCACCACCTGTTGTCAATATCATTACAAATACATTGGAACTTTTGATAAGATTATTTTTACTGAACAGAATATATTTGTCAATCATTATTAATACTTTTTTTTTACTAAATATGGTAGAAATCAACCTCTGATCTTCTTAGTTTAAGCTAAGATGATCGCTATTGGACAATATGGCCTGTATGGTTGCTACAGCTTTGATTTGCACATTGAGGCCCAAAACAAACATGAGAGCCAACCAGCGTCCTGGGTGCCTTCGGCTGCTTCAGGCCATCTATTGGCCACCATCCACAGTGGGCTCTTCCCATTCCCTAAAACCCACCGTCATTTTTCATCCACTGGTCCAACTCGTCCATCTCCAGCTCCAAGACGGAAGGCACGTCTTCTTCAAACATGGGCCTGACAACACGCAAACACAAACACACATTTTCATCCCATTTTGAGGTGCAGTACATGTTTTTTTCTGCATGACACATCTGCAGCGATGCCTACAAAGCACCACTAGGTGACAGTATTGCTCAGCATTACGTTCGTCTTCAAAGGTTGACTGCTTTCAGTCTGCAGTAATTGACTTCCTTTGACATTTGTATGCCATAATATTCCCAAACTTGATACTCTGTGTATTTTAATGCAGTACCTACATTGGCACTTTCTCCACGCTGGACCCGTCCAGGTATGGATCATCTTTTCTTGAATCTACACCCAAAAATGGAAAAGCTTGTTAGAAATACTGTATGTGCTCCACGTGGCAGGAACTGGACTAATATGACCCCAAAGTCATCACGTCACGTCACAAATGCGCCACAATGGCAATCTGCACCCTTGTCAGATAGCAACGGGCAATAAAGTTGGATTGAAAGCATTTCACCCTGATTGGCAGCCTCTTTACTCAACCGCCGTTTGAGGAAGACGGCCAAAACCACGGCGGTCACGATGAAGACCACCAGGGCCACCGGGATGACCACCATGGGGAGACTGAAGCCCTCGTCTCCCAGAGGACTCAGGGTGGAGTCGGCATAGTTCATATCTTCCGTGCTTGCTTCTGGAAAAAAAAATGTAAGTGCAAATGTAAATGTAAAGAAACAAATGAAATGACAATTAAATAAAAAAAGCCAAATGAAAAGTGAGAATAAAAGTACAAATAAAATCGATTGAAATGACAATCAAATCAAATGAGGTGAAATGAAATGGAAAGTAAACGTTAAAATTAAAATAAAAGTACAAATAAAAACATCAAATAAAACAAAATAGTAAAATGAAAGTAAAAATGAAAATGAAATAATATGTCCTAAAGTCTTCTTTCTACCTGGACTGTCCCCCCCAGAGCCGAGATCTTCTGCTCTGTCTTCAGTTGCAATCCGCTCTGCCAAGAAATCATCAACATGGAAATCATCTGTTCCAAGGTCAAACCACGGCCAGGGTTTGAACAACATAGTGAATGGTGGTGCAAGTGGAAGAAGACATTAAGCCCCGCTTACCTGTATCTGTACCACCCTCCTGGGTGGGGGAGGGGTCTAGCGTTGGGGGCGCGTCCGGAGAAGACAAGGTGGGCTCTAGAAGCGGTCATCCAGAGCTTAGTTGTCACACATGTGCTAACACCACGCAGCCACCGGGGGGTGCTAATGCATTGTCCATCGGCCCAGACAACTTCCTGTTTATCCGTCATGTGATCATTTCCCAAGCAGAAAATATCTGACCTGCGAGGACGTCCGTGTTGCCGTCCACAACTTCTTCCACGACTTCCGTCTCGTCCGCCGGCGTCTCGCTTTCCTGATCATCACCGCCATCTTGGCACCACACTACAACAACAACAAGAAAAACTAAAACAAGTCCAATTTTAGAGCCCTATAGACATAAAATAACACCCCTATAGTCACCTTTACACTCCTATTACTCAATATAGTAGACATAATAAGAGAAATTAAGACACAATAGGCATAGAAAACATGTTTAAAACTGTCTAAATAAGGTTCGTAGCAGTATTAGAGCCCTATAGACATAAAATAACACCCCTATAGTCACCTTTACACTCCTATTACTCAATATAGTAGACATAATAAGAGAAATTAAGACACATTAGGCATAGAAAACCTGTTTACAACTGTCTAAATATGGTTCGTAGCAGTATTAGAGCCCTATAGACATGAAATAACACCCCTATAGTCACCTTTACACTCCTATTACTCAATATAGTAGACATAATAAGAGAAATTAAGACACATTAGGCATAGAAAACCTGTTTACAACTGTCTAAATATGGTTCGTAGCAGTATTAGAGCCCTATAGACATGAAATAACACCCCTATAGTCACCTTTCCCCACCATAGTAGATAATAGAAAGAGAAAATAAGACATAAATAAGGCTCATGCTCGTATGTGATGTAATGAATGTGTTCCGGATGTGATTGTGGCGAGCCAAGCAGAGCTTGACTCAGAGGTGAGTGATGTGTGACAGCCAGCGCGTACAGGAAGTTACCACTTCCGCTTGCAGCTGTTGCCACAAAAATCAAAATGGTTGCAAAAGCACAAAGTGGAGGTGTTGACCACGGAACATGCTGTCCCACCAAGGAGCTTGAAGATTGGGCTTAAATGTCCACGTGTACTCTATGAGATCTAGATCTATGTGAAAGTAGACACTGTCAGTCACACAACCTGTCGGCAGGAACAAACGCTGTGTCAAAACGTGGAAACGTGAAAAAGTCCAGCATGCTTACCAGCCCCGGTCCAGGTCCCAGCCAGGAGCCACAGGAGCAGCGGGAACACCAGAGGAGGGGTCTTCCCCCGGGGGCCTCTCATGGTAGGTGGCCATGAGGCGGACATGATGCCATGGCGTTGTGTGTCCGCGTCTCGCACCGCCACCGTCACAGCATCGCACTTCCTGACGCTCCTTGACGAGAAAAAGACACACCCACCGAGAACAGTCACTCGGGTGTGACGCAACGCTTGTACGTGTCACCACAAGTCCGGTGCATGCACACGCACATTCCTGCTGCAGGTATGCAGGGGCTGGGGGGGCTGGGGGGGGGGGGGGGGCAAAGACATATTGTTATATACATTTAAAGACCAGTCACTGGGATGAATACTCGTTACTATAAAAAAAACTCAACAGCCATTTCATTCTCCAAACTTTGGTGACTCCCTGCTAGGACTTTGTTGCTAGGCAGAAGTCACGGGGCTCCAGTATTTCTGCCCCATAACAAGTTGTTTGTTTTTTTAGATGAAACAGAGAAACAAAACACAGATTGAGTTTTGCAAGTTTTACAGCGCCCCCAATGGCACGTAGGGAATAGAATGATGGGTTATAAAAAGGACCAATGTTTGCGAGAGCTAGCTAAGGTGGCAAAACGACCCCATGTGAAGCTCCAGGACACACTTCCTGTCAGAGCAAAAAGGCCTTTATTCAAGTGTACTAAGATATACTTATTTGATACTAAAACTGAGGCAGTGTACTGGATGGGGGTTCAGGTCAGGGATGTGGTCTATGGTTTATCTTCTTTTGCACCATCATTTTATGATGACTATTTTATGATTAGGTTTGCTCCCCCATTCCAAAAACATGTTAGCTTAATTGGCCACTCCAAATTGTCCATAGGTATGAATGTGAGTGTGAATGGTTGTTTGTCTATATGTGCCCTGGGATTGGCTGGCCACCAGTCTCTGCCCAAAGACGGCTGGGATAGGCTCCAGCACCCCGCGACCCTTTTGAGCATAAGTGGTAAAAAATGAATGAACGAATAAATTGTATGATGATGTGGATATCTATTTCATGTATGTGATCGTACTGATTCACTGTGGCATGTTTGTTTCACATTAGCCAAAATAATTATCGTGTGTCAATATTGTGTATATTAGATCGCATAAACCAACATTTTAGTCAATGTTATGAAAAGGAAAACACAACTTAAAGCAAACGGTTTACATCGCTTTTACCGCTGTCTTTATAGGAGGACTTTTTAAAAAGGACCTTTTTCCGCCCGGTCCCATTTTGTAGACGTACTGCTTCCGCTTCCGTTCCTGTTTTTTTGTCAACAGTGGGCAGCACGAGTTGGCCAGGAGAAATAATGGTAATGCAGCGTTATCACGCACCCGAAACTATTAATTGTAAAACAAGACTAATATATGAAATCTGCATTTAATCCGCGATTGTACTTCCAGCCGAAGAATCGCAAACCGAAGGGCAAACCCGCGGAAAAGGTTGTCCATCCGTATAGCAGGAAAGCTGCCTACTTGGCCAGCGAGGAAATACGGCTAAAGAAGAAAGAAAGGTTCCTTCGAATGAATAGATGTATTTTAAGTGTTGTGAAAAAATGCTAAGTTGTTTTGTGTTGCTGCAGACAGAAGATTGACAAGGCGGCACGTCTGAACACCATCGGTAAGATGGTCGTAGGTTCGGGGTCTGTTGCTATGTCTCCATGCATAATGTCATAGTGTTAGCTTGTCACAATGTTAGCTTGTCACACCTATTATGTCTCCATGCATAATGTCATAGTGTTAGCTTGTCACAATGTTAGCTTGTCACACCTATTATGTCTCCATGCATTATGGCATAGTGTTAGCTTGTCACACCTATTATGTCTCCATGCATTATGGCATAGTGTTAGCTTGTCACAATGTTAGCTTGTCACACCTATTATGTCTCCATGCATTATGGCATAGTGTTAGTTTGTCACACCTATTATGTCTCCATGCATAATGTCATAGTGTTAGCTTGTCACAATGTTAGCTTGTCACACCTATTATGTCTCCATGCATTATGGCATAGTGTTAGCTTGTCACACCTATTATGTCTCCATGCATTATGGCATAGTGTTAGCTTGTCACAATGTTAGCTTGTCACACCTATTATGTCTCCATGCATTATGGCATAGTGTTAGCTTGTCACACCTATTATGTCTCCATGCATTATGGCATAGTGTTAGCTTGTCACAATGTTAGCTTGTCACACCTATTATGTCTCCATGCATTATGGCATAGTGTTAGCTTGTCACACCTATTATGTCTCCATGCATTATGTCATAGTGTTAGCTTGTCACACCTATTATGTCTTTATGCATTATGTCATAGTGTTAGCTTGTCATACCTATTATGTCTCCATGCATTATGTCACAATGTTAGCTTGTCACACCTATTATGTCTTTATGCATTATGTCATAGTGTTAGCTTGTCACACGTAGGAGAGAAGCTGCTGTGGTTCCAGGCGCAGTTGGACCCGCAAAAGACCAGTTACAGCAAAAAAGATGCTTGTGACATCATTGAGAGGTGAGCAGGGCATCGTGACCCGTGAAGTCGTTTGTGGAATGTGAGTCAGAGAAACAGAAACGGGGTGCATGGAGAAGAAGCGGTAATTCAGAAAACGCTGGTAAACAGCTTTTCTATATATTATTTTATCTTATTATGTCTATTATATTGGGCAATAGGAGTGTAAAGGTGACTATAGGGGTGTTATGTCTTGTCCAGTGGACTCTAATAGTGATAGAAGTGTATTTAGAAAGTGGTTTTCTATGTCATGACTACATCAGTATTTCCTTCATTGTATCTGGTGTGTGTGTGTAGGTACCTCCAGAGGTTTGATTCGGAGCTGGAGCAGATTGAGCTGGTGAACAGCATCAAGGGTCGTCAAGGTCGTCTGCACGGTGCCAGAGAGAGCGCCATCAAGCAGAATATCGAGCGGGAGCGAGCGCAGTACGAGAGCGTGGGCTTAGGTGAGCGTGTAGGACACAAATCCTTCATCAGTACTCCACATTGCGTTTGATGTGCTTCTCGTCTGCCTCAGAGATCCCAGACTTCATCAACACAAAACACCTGAAAACCTTCAGGTGCGTGCAGTGACTCCTTTTCACACTTGGAATGTGTCTATTTGCATCATGGTGGACTTTGTTTGCCGGTGGCATTTCTGGCCTCACTTTTGTTTCATTCACGCTTGGGGTGCGTGATGATGGCGGTGTGACCTCATGCCCGTAAACACCATCACATTCAAAATCGCTCAGAAAATCCATTATTAAAAAAAATCAATGAGGCGAGATTACCCGTACGGTCCTTTTCTCTACTGCCGATACCAGCATAGCAAGCTACCGAGCTAGTAGTTAGTAGTTAGCCTCTCCAATGTACTTTGTGTAAGTATTCTTAACTTAAGAAGCCTTTCAAACGGAGCGGAGAAGAAGGACCAAGGTGACAAGAACCTACCACTTCCACACGGGATGGGAGGAGAACCTCAGCCATGGCATGCGGGCTGGGCCCTGCTGGCTCAGGGGCCGGTCTCCGCCACTGATGCCTGGTGACCACGATGCTACACACAACCTGGCCTTCTCTACTTTTAGACTAATAATAGTCCCTTATCATAATTATTGTTCTGATATTGTTGGAAAGGCGCCGCATGGTGAGGGAGTGGGACAATGAGGGATGGCTGGATTTGGCTGCTTTCAAGCTGGCTTCAAGGCTCACTGACATGATTCTTCAGCTTTGCTTCAATATGTTCTGTATTGTTTGTAATTGTCTTCTACGTTTTGTTTTGTCAAAGCTAAGGTGAGAGGAAATTCAGGTTACATGTTAGCTTCATTAGCCGCTCCAAATTGTCCATAGGTATGAATGTGGGTGGGAGTGGTCGTTTGTCTATATGTGCCCTGGGATTGGCTGGCCACCAGTCCAGGGTGGACCCCGCCTCTGGCCTGAAGACAGCTGGGATAGGCTCCAGCACCCCCGCGACCCTGATGAGGATAACTGGCATAGAAGATGGATGGACAGAGGTTAAATGAGTCAAAAACATTTTTCATTTTGATGAAAAATACACCAACCCAAGTGGACGAAAATGTAGCTCAGCCTGAGCTTAAAAAAAGCAAAGCACTTGGAAGATAATTCCAAATCATAGAAGACATTTAGGACAAGTGCATGGAAGTGAGGAAGCCGTCTGTTGCTTTGTTTGAGGGGGTGCTGGGATGAAGCAACTGTTCCTTTTTCCGTTATGCAGGGAGTGGACGGGAGACCTGAAGAAACTTCCAAACATTAAGCTGAGAAAGGTTTCAAGCAAAGGCGTGGAAGTGATGGATGCGGGAGAGGAGAAGAACGAGGCTGCTGAAGAAGAAGAAGAAGAAGAAGGAGGAATGGAAAGGATGTGTGACGCCAGTTGACCTACAGTAGGACCCACAGGTTGGAGACCCCTTCACATTAGCGGGCCAGAGGATGTCTCCAAACCTTTGATTGGCACTGTCTAACTTTAACCAGCAGATGGCGCCAGATGTAAAGGAAGCGGTAGAGCATAGCTGAGGTGGACTGTTCTTCCTTGTTAGACAGGAAAAGGGATCCTTGTCACACCAAAGTGGTCATCATCAAAGACTCCATCTGGCCTTGGCCTTTTGGCTGAAGACGGCCAAAGTCAGGAGACCAGGATAAGGCTTCTAGACGCTGCTTTGGTGTCCAAAGGAAGACCCAAATAAACCTTTACCGCATCTTTATGGAGCAGAGAATGACCTTTCCTTTCGCCTTTTGGCTTTTCCTCATCTGGCGGGCATTGTTACTTAACTGCAGAGAGTACCACGTGATAACGTTTTTAGAAATGAGTTGATGGCAAGTGGATGTTCTCGGTGAGGAGATACAGATAACGTTGGTCTTGTGGAGAGGAGCCGTCTGCAAACTGCAATGAAGTAGCCTTTTTTCAACTTCCTGTTCGTGGTGCCACATCCAACACTGCGTTTCCTCAAACTGCGGTGTGGGTGCTCGTTAATGGGGCGTCCAACAATAGTGCTTTGGTGTATTTAATAGAATATATATGTTCTCTATTTCATGACAGCCAGTCAAGGACTTCTTCTAAACGGCAGCTTTACAGATACCTCAGGTGAACACAGCCCCCCCCACCCCCCCGATGGAACCACCTGCTACGTGTTCACGTTGGGACACTGACCATCTCGTCTTTCACCTGAGCAGGGCAGCAGAAACGAGTGTCCACCTTTCCAGCATCATTTTGGTCCCATACCATCTCAGAGGGCCCCCAATCGGTGCCGTACTGGTCATCCAAAAGGGGGCTGTGTGAAAGGGGCTTAAAAGCACATTGAAGGTGTCGCTGCAGGTCGACAAGTGAAAGTTGTCGTCGGCGTGTGGAAAAAGTCGAACAAAAGCAGCCCCCCTGTATCCGTCGAGGCCTGCTCTTCATCTCCAGCCTCCATGGACCAAGAACCCCGTCGGCCCTGCTGGCCACACGCCCTTGACGCCGGTCCCAATGTCACACCGGGTTCTGCATGGGCGCCACAGCCGCCTCCAGGGAGGTGTCAGAGTCCAGGTGGGTCCCCGGGACCGGGCCGACGGGAACCTCAGCCGTGTCGTGCTTGCCGTTGGCCAGGTGGGCGGCAGTGGGTGGGCGGCGCTGGGGGTTCTTGTCGGGGCAGCTCTGCACGGTGATGATGCGGTTGAAGGCCTTGAGGCGGTGCCACAGCTGCAGGTAGACCTTGCACTGGATGTACATGAAGATCAGCCCCCCCGTGAAGCCCACGGCCACCACGATCAGTTTGGTCCAGAAGGGCCACTCCAGCACGCCTGCAAGCACAGACGCGCTCGTTAGGGCAGCCTGGGGGGGGCGCCATGGACCGCCTCGGGTGGTGCCAGCTGTGCTTACCCTCTGGAGTATAGTACTTGAGAAGAGAAACCCTCCATAACTCCTCTGCAATCAACAGCATTCAGTACTCTTTATGGACGTACAGTACACCATACTGGACATACACTACATACAGTACACACGGGTTACACGGGTACATACTGTATATCACGGCCACGCCCCCTGGATTGGCTCAAACTGCCTCTGATTCTAATCGACTCATGCAAACTCCTTTTCCAACAGCATGGATCCCAGTTGGTTATGATATGGAATATGGCCGTGATACGTACTTCCTCGGACACGGCACCAACCAATCACACGTTCCCGTCTTGGAACTCGGATCACTCGCCTAATTCTGGCCTAAACCTTCAGCTAGAACTTCTTCTCTACCAAAGGCACAGCACGACACGCAAGACGTCACAAGACGTCACGACACGCAAGACGAGTACGTTTTACCGTTCTTGCCGAGTTTGATCTCCTCTGTGGTTCTCTTGACCAGGACGTAGACGGACCACAGCATGCACACGATGGCGAGCAGGTGGAACAAGACGGAACAGAAGATCTTTCTCCTCTCGCTCTTGGACATGTGCAGCTTCTCCCACTGGCCAGCAGGTGGTGCCACACGGGAAGACAAATGATGTTAACTTCCTTCTCTCTACTCCAAGTGGTAAATAGCTCTAGCAGTTGGATGGCACTATCCACAAGGGAAAGGTGTGGCTGCCGTGCATCCAGCAGAGGGCGCTGGCTAACTAACAAGCCAATTCTAACATTTTCCAGCAGGGAAATTGGGATTTTGGGATTGGGATGACCAGCAAGTTGCGTTCCAATGATGGCAACGTGCATGGACTTTATGGAAGGGGGGCCGCATTGGGGGGGGTCTTCAGACGCTGATGGACAGGCTGGGTCTACCACCTTTGACCTTTACTTTTACAATGAAAAACTACAGTACATGTCAATGTATTGCAATACACTAATATCATCTCTATCAGCTCACACTCCTTGGATACTCGTGGCCCCGCCTCCGGGGTGTCGAGGGGTTCCACATTGGGGGCACATTGCAGGTGATGCAACTGGGAGGACAATACAAGGAGTGCCATCTCCAGGTCAGGAATGAGATCCCGCCCCTAGTGGAGGAGTTGAAGGACCTCGGGGTCTCATGGAACATGAGATGGTCTCTGCAGTGATGTGGACTCTGATTGGTCGGAAAAGCCAAGCTCTCCATTTGACCTGCGTTCAAGTTGAGGTCAAGTAGAGAGCAGAAGTTTCCCAGCCGGATGAGGCGGCTCGGGCATCTGGTCGGGATGCTCGTCCGACTGGTAGAGGTCTCGGGGAAGACCCGGGACACGTCAGAGAGACCATGTGTCTCAACTGGCCTGCAAACGCTTTGGAATCCGCCGGGAGGAGCTGGACAAAGTGGCCGAGGAGGTGGAAGTCTGGGATTCCCTGCTTAGGCTGCTGCCCCATCCATGGAAGGATGGATGATGGATGGATGGGAATTTTATAATATTTGGATGGTTTGCTGGGGGTCTTGGAAGGAAATGGATGCCAGGAGGATGTACTTCTAGCGCATGTGTGCGTGTGCGTGTGTGCACCTTGCGGAGGGGTTTGAGTTTGGTCTCCATGATGAAGTCGAACTTGCAGAGTTCACAGCAGCGCGTGTCTGATGACTTGATCCACTGGTAGAGACACGCGTGGTGGACAAAGCTGAGGCTGCCCGTGCAGCGACACGGCATGATGAGGGGACACTCCTCATCGCCCTCGCAGTGGCAGATCCTGCGTGCACACGCACACACACGCACACACACGCACACACACGCACACACACGCACACACATTCAGCTGACGCGTGACTTGGTGAGGACCTTCTTGTAGGTCGCACACGCACACACTGACCTGCACACCTCCGTCTCAGAATCATCGGAGCACATCTGAGGCACGTCGCACCGCTTCCGAGGCGTGGGCACAGACATGTCCCCGCCCCCCGACCCCTTTTCCTGGTATTTCTTGGTGATGAGCTCCTCGCCGTCCTCCACCGGCGAGGAGCTGTCCACCGTGCTTCTTGACTTGCGACCTCTGCCGTCGTCGTCTTCGCTCTGCAAGCCGTCCTTGGGCGAACGCCGGTCGTCCCCGGTCGTCGGGCAGCCGCCGCTACTGCCGCCGCTGCACCGCTTCTTCAGGCCGTCGCCGCCGCCGCCGCCACATCCACCCTCCGCCAGGGGATGGTTCTCCTTCCCCTCGTCCGAGTCCACCGACTGCAGCTCCATGACCTCCGTCACGTCCTCCCTGCCTTTGCTCCGGCTGCGGCGCCGCGACTTCTCCTCGCTCCAGCTGCGGAGGTGCCGGGGCGGCGCATCCTCCGAGGAGGTGGAGTCCGAGCGGAAGGCGGCTGAGCAGCGGAGGCGCGGCGCCGACTCCCGGCTTCCCCGCCAGGGCCGCTCCCGCCTCTCGCTCAACTCGCCGCTGAGGCTGCACTCACCGGGGTCAGCTGGGTCGCACGCCGCGTCGGCCTCCACGCAGCGGAAGGCGGTGACGTGGTGCCTCCTGCGGCGGTGGCGGCGCTTCACCTGCTTTTTGGGGGCCTGGGCTGGCGGGTGCCGGCCCGGGCTGGACACCGGATGTATGCTCTTGGTGATTGGAACATTCTCCTTCACGCAGGTCAGCTGACCAACACTAAACACGCAGATGGATGAGGACATGTGAACGTCAACGTGAGATGATCATGGACGCAGGTGGAAGTGATGGCGGACACGTGCCCACGTTTACATCCGTCATATGAACAGCCGGTAGACTCTTAAAGGGACATTACCTGCAAATGTCCTGAGGAGACGGGCTGATGGACGTCTTTGAGGTGCTAGCTTGTCCCGCTGTGGAGCTCGCCTTCAAAAAGAAATATCACTCATAAGTCATTTCATTCATACGTATCATACATGATTGATACCGTGATGGAGATATGATACATGATCGATACCGTCGTGGAGATATGATACATGATCGATACCATCGTGGAGATATAATACATGATTGATACCGTCGTGGAGATATGATACATGATCGATACCGTCGTGGAGATATGATACATGATCGATACCGTCGTGGAGATATGATACATGATTGATACCGTCGTGGAAATATGATACATGATCGATACCATCGTGGAGATATGATACATGATCGATACCATGATTGATACCATCATGGAGATATGATACATGATTGATACCATCATAGATATATTATTGATACCATCACGGAGATATGATACACGATTGATACCATCAGAGAGATGTTTCCTGCTGGGATAGTGAAAGTAAACATGTGTGACTACCAAACAGGCGATGACCACATTCCTTCAGCACCAAGCCAAAGGAATATCTTGAAGAACTGGAATACACGGACGCTCAACTTGTTCCCGTGTCCCGTAGGCGCCTTCCTCGCCTCGCTAACGGCTGACAAAGCAAAGCAGGGCCGCGTTGGCAGCAAAGCACATAACTCAGTCCTACCCGGCCAAATAAAAGCTAAAAGGAGAGCGGGGGGGGCTCTTGTAATCTGATAAAGGGATTTGCTGCTGCCACCAATTTGCTCCTGGTGGCTCAGGGTGGACACGTGTGATCATCCAGGCTGAAAAAAGCCAGCGGTTGTTGAGCACAGCCAGGAAGTAGTGGAGGGTACCCTACACTACTTCCTGGCTGTGCCCAGCCCAGCCACCTATTCGTACGTCTTTTGGACAGCGCTGCGCTTTTTATTCCCATCATGACATATTTCTTTCCCTACTCCGTGCTTTGGAACACCAGAAAAGGAGTTAATATGAGCTAGCTAACCATGGACGTCATGGCAAATACCTACCTTGACCATAAAGCCCTCACACACAAAAAGCCATCCACATAAGAGACGCGTATATTGGCCAAGCTACAGCCATACTGTTATTGTAGCAGCTAGCATGACAACATATATATATATATATATATATATATATATATATATATACACACCTGTAGACCTACATAGACCTATATACGCCTATATATACGTATATAAGCCATTCCAAGGAGAGCAGACATGGGAAGTGTTGTCGCGCTATCTGTGCTGCTAGCATGAGTATGTGTATCAATGCGTCGAGGAAAGTGCGTGTGTGCGTAAGAGACGTGACCCGGTGTCATGTGACCCAGAAGTGGTGATGTCACACTCTTGAAAAGCAACAAATTGCATCGGGAGTGATAAGAGGCGGCCGCAAGAGACTGGAAAAGCATGTCAGCCATAATGGTGTGCACGTACACACACACGCACACACACACACACACACACACACACACACACACACACACACACTAACAACACCCATCATTTAATACAGCTTGACCATCAAGTCCTGCAAAATAATTATATATATTATATATATATAGATCAACTATGGAACTGTATACGCTATACTGTGTATAATGTACTGTATCATCAATGATGACAGTACACAACATAATATACGTAACAAAACATAACACAATACATAAAATAACATAACATACCAGGCGCACCTGTCACCTCACCTCATTCCTGTGTTTGGGCCGCGGGGCGCTCCTGCCGTTGGCGTTGCCCTCCCTGGCCGGGACCACGCTGGTCTGGTGCACGGGCATTCCCAGGCGACGTGCCTTACTTCCACAGCGTTCCCGGGGCCTTACTTCCACAGCGTTCCCGGGGCCTTACTTCCACAGCGCCCTCCAATCGGCGACCATCCGCTGTCCCATCCCAAGAGAGCAGCCGGGTGCGGCGATCCTTCCCTCTTTCCTTTCCAATTTGGATCTTGTTGGGATCTGGA
The DNA here is from genome assembly GCF_037039965.1 of Doryrhamphus excisus. Classification (NCBI taxonomy): domain Eukaryota; kingdom Metazoa; phylum Chordata; class Actinopteri; order Syngnathiformes; family Syngnathidae; genus Doryrhamphus; species Doryrhamphus excisus. The sequence continues at coordinate 22,728,993 of NC_136365.1, forward strand.
TCTGGTTGGGAGCGGGATCAGGTCACCGTGGCAACAAGAAGACAGCCGTGGAGAAACTCCGACTAGTGGCTCCCTCCTCCTCTTCCTGCTGAAAAGGGGGGAGGGGGGGGGTTGTACGAAGACCAGGGGTGCTTTTTCTCAGATTCCGCCATGCATGCTGGGTAATAAGCATGCGGCCCACAGCAAGGATTTAATGCTTAGACTAACCTCAATCCACCCCCCCCCCAACAAGGGTGCTGCTAATGGGATTACACAAGCTGTGCACGTGAAGCATAAACACGACAAATGAGCAAGTCAGTGCAAGGTTGCGAGTTCAAAATCCTGTTTGATTTGATTTTACAACAGTCCCAAATCAACACAGAATTCCTATGGATTTGACATTTCAAAATCCCAGACTTTTCCCAGACTGGCTATTTGGGAAGATCAGAGAGGAAGCCGCTAGGACTCGTGTTGCAATACTGTATTGGGATTACCGGAGTTTTTATTATTATGGGATTTAGGCTACACTGGCACCCTGAGGCCAGTGTTGGCCCCCCAGCACCCATGCCCCCCCATGGTAATATGGTGACCTTTGCTGCTTTGACTAGGTATTATTTAGTTTATTTATTGGCCTATAATATGAATGAATGAATTTTGAACCAATGAAGTATAGAAGTAGGAGTGGAAACAACCCCGGCGGACATGTTTCTATTTTCCATGCTGTCTGATACTGCTCCATATTTGTTGTCATGTATTTCCATGTTTTTGTTGCCGCTGTTCACTGGGCTGCTGTCTCCCTCTAGTGGCCCACACTGGACACTGCACGTGCACGTGTTTATTATTGCGTGAGAGACATAAAAAAAAAGAGTTGGTGGGAAGAGGATGTGGGATGGACTTTATGGACATCCTTTCATGGATGGGATCAGCATGGATCATCAAGAAAGCTCCAAGTACAATTTCACCTCAAACACACGTCTCATTGGAGTAGATCCAACCATTTATTGCTGCGGGATCATTTGGCTTCCAGTTTCCCACGGGATCTTCCAACTGTTGGACCTTCTTACAAATATATTATCAATCAAATCCTATCCTAGTCATTCCTGAAAAGAGGCCAAATGTTTGTCACCTGGGAAAATAGAGCTTTCAACTGAGCCCCCGTGTAACAGAGTCGGGACAGGTCGGGAATATTGTACTTATTTACAACATATTCATTTCACATATGGACACCCCCTTTCCAAAAACTCTTCCTTTGCATAGTCAGCTCCTGAAAATCCATGTAGGAAAGATGACTTCACTAGCCTGGGATAGGCTCCAGCCCCCCCCCCCCCTCCCCACCACCACATAGACGTTGGATGGCTGGAAACATGGCTACACCCTTTGTCAGCTTAAAGGGACATGGGGGGGGTACCACACCCCCATCAATACGCGAGCTATTTTCCATGGTGAACAAAGTAGTTCCGGCACCTGGCGTACTGTATCCTTTTCACTCCACGACCCGCTCCCGTTTACTAATCCCGTTTATTCCACAGCAGAACGCGAGGGAGAGGGGTAAATCCCGTGGTGATGGGATGTCACACAGCTCCATGGCAACATTCCCACCGGTAAGAACGTCCAACGTTGCTAATGGAAGGCACCAGGAGTCCCCTGAGATGAAGATCCAGGAGAATGGAAGACGTCTTTTACCCTGAAGAAGCAAAGAAGGTGATGCCTGCCGTCCCAGCAGTGGACATTTAGCTTCCCAAAAAGTCTGAATTACTCTTCTGCAGGAATGCAAGACAGGATGGAGTGCTCTTGAGCAAGGGCTGCCAGTTCTTTCAGAAACTCGGTGAAGAGGACAGTCGCGAAGACCTCAGTCCGCTCTGGAGAGATGGACTTGGGCTTTGCTGGAGGAGAACTGTGTAAGATCCCGGCACCTCTCACGCTGCGCTTGTCTGAGGAGGACAAACGTGTTACATAACCCCGGACATACCATACCACGCCGGCCACGTCTTGCTGGTCGCCAAGTCCTTCAATCGCTCGCTTTTCTACGTCTTATTTTTCCCCATCGAAGTGACCATGAGGTGCAGCTTGAAGATAAAAAACGGCCACCAGGTGGCAACCATGCGTGGGATAAGACTAATAACGCCTCTGCAGCGAGCAGGAAGTTGTCCTGTCAGCCATGTTGCATGCAGGAGGTCACACCTTCAAGGAAAACTGTTTGCTGTTTATGTTTCCATATTTAGGCATATTTATGCACATGGCTACATTTGTGTCAAAGTCAAAGTGAAACGTATCTTTTGACAAACGGCTTCCTCCACCCACTGCCGCTGTCACGTGACCAGAAGTGAGCTTTCGTGACAAGCCGTCACATGACAACGTAACATCTGAGCATCTGGGCCAACACTGTCCTGATATCTTCCTGTCTTCTTCTGGTCTAAGTAAGTCTAAGTAAGTCTAGTAAGTCTAAGTAAGTCTAGTAAGTCTAGTAAGTCTAGTAAGTCTAAGTAAGTCTAAGTAAGTCTAGTAAGTCTAGTAAGTCTAAGTAAGTTTAAGTAAGTCTAAGTAAGTCTAGTAAGTCTAGTAAGTCTAAGTAAGTCTAGTAAGTCTAGTAAGTCTAAGTAAGTCTAGTAAGCCTAAGTAAGTCTAGTAAGTCTAGTAAGTCTAAGTAAGTCTAAGTAAGTCTAGTAAGTCTAGTAAGTCTAAGTAAGTCTAGACCAGCCTTGGAAAGCGGAAGACGGCGGACTCGTGTGCCTGCGTTCTTTCTTCCTCTAAGGTTAGCGTGTTCAGTCTGCGTGTTTATGGCGCCACAAAGTGGAGAATGTTTGCAACCTGACGTACGTACATAAGTACTTATGTACACGTAGCAATGATTGGATGGTCCATAGCTCAGTGCTTGTATGTACAGTATATACATATATATACATATATATATACATATGTATCATATGATATGATGTCATATGATGAAGGTATGTAGCGTATACAGTAATACAGTAATACAGTAATAGAGTAATAGAGTAATACAGTACTAAGTACGTCAGATCCATCACCTGCTTCTCCATCCAGAGTCTCCCTGGCCATCAGCCAGTGTTGGGCGGCAACCAACATTTGTGGGAAGTCCTTCCTGCTTGCTGCCAGATGTTCAATCTGGTTCTTCACCGTGGCCAGCACCTGACAGGGGGCACAGGAAACAATGCTGGTAACCATGGAAACCACACACCAAACCGACTCTTTTGGCCCGTCCCGCGTCTTCCCCTCATCTAACTCCAGTGGAGAACATTTGGGATGGATCTCCAGACAGGAACGCCATCTCCAGCGCCTGGAGCGACATTCCCACCAGACTCCTGGAAACACCGGAGGCAACCTCGGAGAACATGAAGATCTTTAAATGACCTCCTTGACCTTGATACAGGAAGCCAGACTAGGTCGTCCCACATTCCAGGTCTAGAACGGAAGGTGCCAAACGATGCTCCTAGTCAGAGCTTCTCTTCCTGTCGCTCACGCCAAGTTGGAGGCCATGTGATGGATGAAGCTAAGAGATATCTTACGTTGGATTCCAATGCTGATGTTTGATTCCAGGCTGGCTGAGCTGCTGAGAAGCTGGTGGAACTTGCCTGGTAGAGGGAGCGAACGCTGGGCTGGAAGACCAGGTTGGTGTTGAGCAGGAAGGAGCGCAGCAGAGGCTGAGGGTAGGTGGCCAGCTGGGCCAGGATGCCCGTCAACAACAAGTTGACTTGGAGCGAGTTGGACAGCATGTTCTCCAAGCGGGACAGCAGCACGCTGACGAAGGGTCCTGTGGGACACGGAAGCAAAGAAGGTGAGCTCGGCATGGAGGATGAAGGCCACGGCACCAACCTGTCGTCCCCTCACCTGTAAAAGGTACGGACTGACTTCTGCTGGTGTTCCGAAGCGACGAATGAAACGGGGACTGCAGCTTCTCCGGCTCTGGGGTCTCTGGGGAAAAGGAGGCAAAGTCCATGTCCTCCACGTCCTCGTCCTCAGGCGTGGCGGACTTCTTCTGCTCCGCGTCGCATTTGGTGGCTTTTCCACCTGCGTCTGCGTCAAACGTTCGGAGGAGCTCCTCGTACTGAGCCAGGAGGTCCTCCGTAGCAGAGGTCTTCTGCAGGTTGGAGCTCAGGTCAGTTGGAGAAGTGGCATTCTTGCCATCCTGATGTCTCAGCGTGTTCTTCACGGGAACTTCAGGCAGGCCTGGTGGAGCTGGTCTGGATTCCGTCACATCGGCTTTGGGGGAACTGAGCTCCACGGCCCTGCTGTCTTTTTGTGCCACAAGATGGTACACCTTCACGTCGTCCTGGAACTCGGACTCCTCCATGTACGAGCCTTTTACAAACAAGATGGCCGACCTCCTCATCTCTTGGATGTGCTTGGGGGGCTCGCCGGATGGAGACGGTGGAAGTTTAGCCTCAGCGGGAACGTCAGCGGTCTGCACCGGACACACGTCGTAGCTGTCGTCCCATTCCAGCTCCAGATGGTTGGACTTGGATGGCGCCTCGGAGCTCAATGGGGGGCGCGGGGTCGGCCGTGGCTGTGGGACCCTCCTCTGCAGGCTCCTGGGCTCCTCCAGGATGCCGGGCTGGTACTTCTCGGGAGGGGGGTCCTTGCCGTCGTACGGGGCCGACCACACGTGGCACGCACGCATGCAGGTGCTGATGCTCAGGTGGGCGTCGTCCAGGTAATGAAGGTAGCTGACGTCCAGGTGGACCTCTGAGCCAATGGTGCAGGAGGAGTTGCCGGAGTCGTCGCTCTCGTTGGAGATGCCGTCTTTTTCCGCTGTGGAGAAAGCAGAAGAGTCCAGGTGGGTCAGTGGGGGAGACCTTTCCCTGTGGCGTCCTTCTCCCCACCATGGACGTCTCTGATCTTTTCATTCCTCTGTAGGATATGTACAGCAGACCCTTGGAGCCTTTACCTTTGGAGAAGAGGATGGACTCCAGCTGTCTCAGAGGGGGGGGGCTGCGGTCAGAAGCGCAGCAGGAGGGGGTGAGCGCCAGGATCTTAGCTGCCGAAACTGAATAGAAGTCCCTCTCTCTCACCGCGCGCCTCTGACTCAGCATCATGTGATTGCAGGGGATCAGGTACCTGGGGGGATACATGGTCACCTGAGCGGGCCTGACCGAGTGAGGATGGTGAGGATGAGTGAGGAAGGATGAGCGGCTCTCACCTGAGGATGAGCTGCAGCATCACGTCCTCACACTGCAAAGCGATGAGGGTGCGGAAGAGCGCCAGCGACACGATGCCCAGCTGCGTGAGGAACCGTTTCAGGTGTTGTTAGCCATGTTAGACAAACAGTGGCAGGTGTGCCGCCACGGACGCTGGGCAAACACCCGGAGGCCTGTCTTCATTTACTCAGCAGCAACACGTCCGGCCGGTTCTTCCATCACCATGGCAACAATCTGTCATCTTTAGCTTATACAACATAGCCCCTTACTGGCCGGGGGGGGGGGGGGGGGGGGGGGGGGGGCACTGGGTTCCCTAAATGACAGTTCAAGTGTGCCACACTAGGGGGTGCCTGAAGTGAAATCACTGGACTCTAACAGCAGCACATTGGGATCACATTGGATCACATTGGGATCGCATTGGATCACATTGGGATCGCATTGGGATCACATTGGATCACATTGGGATCACATTGGATCACCCCTGACACAAAGAGGTCAGACTGTGTGAGGGCACCACACCATGCTTCCATCTGCTACCATTAGAGAGGTGTGGCCTGATATGATCTGCATGTGTTTCATATTTTGAAATGATGAATGAAAGAAATGAGTTATGGATGAGCTATTAATGGGACATCTGTAACAGTCCAAATATAAGTAGTATAAATAAGTAGTATAAATAAGTAGCAAATATTTCGGGGGGCACACCTGGAAGGGGGTGTTGATGCGGCTGACCAGCGTGTCCAGAATGTGGACGTTCTCGTGACGGTGCAGGAGGATGAAAGACAGGAACGTCTGCAGCAGAGCCGGCTCGGTGATGCTCCTCAAGAAGAGGTCCAGGTACGCCGTGGTGGTCATGACCTCCTCCAGGGTCAACTAGAAAGCCAGACACCAAATGCCAATGCTCCACTCAGCCAACGATGACGCAGACGAGGAGGCGTACCGACCTTGTGCAGGGCGGGTGCAAGTACAGGCACCAGGAAGCCATTGTGGATGTAACCCAGCAGCTGGTTCCTGATGTCTTGGTGGGCAACCTGGGGAGCACAGAGCAGAGGCAGAAGGTGACGCAACGTTGCTGTTTTACTGACAGGACTACTTTTATCAGCGCCCTCGGCTTTTATACCTGGATGACCGCGTTGCAGAACTCCAGGGAGTTGAGGAACTGGACCAAAGAAGGCATCCTGAGCCAGTCGTCCTTCTGCAGGTAATGCCACTCTTCACCAGCGGCCTCCAGCTTGGTGGGCAGGGACGAGTACAGTCCGCTTAGGCCTGTGGCCAGGACCTGGGGGAACAATGGCTAGCACTTATGTATATCGCTTATATGCACCATCTACAGTTTTATGGCTTATACACACTAGCGCTTATATCGCTTATATACACTAGCGCTTATATCGCTTATATACACTAGCGCTTATATCGCTTATATACACTAGCGCTTATATCGCTTATATACACTAGCGCTTATATCGCTTATATACACTAGCGCTTTTTTCTCTTATATCGCTTATATACACTAGCGCTTATATCGCTTATATACACTAGTGCTTATATCGCTTATATACACTAGCGCTTATATCTCTTATATACACTAGCGCTTATATCGCTTATACACACTAGCGCTTATATCGCTTATACACACTAGCGCTTATATTGCTTATATACACTAGTGCTTATATCTCTTATATCGCTTATATACACTAGCGCTTATATCGCTTATATACACTAGCGCTTATATCGCTTATACACACTAGCGCTTATATCGCTTATATACACTAGCGCTTATATCGCTTATACACACTAGCGCTTATATCGCTTATACACACTAGCGCTTATATCGCTTATATACACTAGCGCTTATATCGCTTATATACACTAGCGTACACTAGCGCTTAATTTACTTATACGCACCATCTATCAGGTGACCAACTTTATCAACGGCTAAGAACCCAAACACATGACTACCATCAGGTATATAGTATACACTACACTAGTGTAGTAGTAGTATAGTATAGTATAGTATCCACTATATTAGTAGGTGGTAGGGAGCCACCTGCCGTGGCCCAGCAAGGTGTACTGTATTCAGACACACACTCCGAGCAGCCGGGTGCCGCCACAGAGGTCTCTGGCAAACCCATCGTACTTTACAGACGCCACGGCTCACCAAGCGGCAGGCGTGGCAGCGATGTGCCGTTTCAGGTGGTCATCCATGTTTTTTTGGAGCGAGCTGGTGAAACGTTTTTCTCAGAAAGTGAGGATTGTTTCCAAGTGTGGACAGGCTGGTAATATTACAGACAAGAGAAAGGAGCGCTTCATTTGCTCACCCGCACTGTCAGGGTAATCTGGCCTCACCGGAGCGTTTGTTAAAGGGTCGGTTACGGGCGCTATTAAAGTATGCGGCTTACGGGTATGACATCATCGTTCCCTGGCGTCGTTAGCACGCATGGACGGACGGACGGGACTGACCGGGCAGAAGAAGGTGTTCTCGGCGACGTGCTTGGCGACACGCAGGTTCTCGGCCGACAAGGACATGATGAGCAGCAGGGCGTCTCGGGCCTGCTGGCCCACGGTGCCCTCCCTGTGGATGAAGGGGATGAGCAGGGAGAAGATGAGGAAGTTGGCGGCTCCCTGGTCCTTGCTGGTGTGGAAGAAGAGCTCCAGGATGGACGGGTCCTTGGCCAGCACGCAGCACAGCTGGTGGAGCAGCAGCACCAGCTGGGCCTCCACCCGCGGGGCCGGGGTGCCCGAGCACGCCGACAGCAGCATCATGAGCGGCTTGAGGACGGGCTTGTGATGCAGCAGGGGCTGCCGTGATTGGCCCACCAACATCTCGTACATCCTCAGCTGCTCCAGTTTCATGTCGTCGGTGAACTCCCTGCGGAGGCTCCACACAAACAGCCGCTCCATCACGTTCTCCATCACCACAAACTCCAGGATGGGGCCCATGGCGCCGCTCTTACCGCGCTCTTCCTCCATCAGCAGGAAGAGCATGTGCTCCACGTAGTTCTGCACCTCGCTCGCCTCGTCCCCCGGCACGGGACCCAAGCGGGGGCCGCCGCCGAGGTGGAGGATGCCCAGCGTGGGCAAGGTGGGGGTGCTGCTGCGCAAGGGGTCGTGTTTTTCTAGGATCTTCACCACCTGTCAGAAGAACCACACGTGCTACGTCACATGACTACCTTCGATGGAGCAAGGTTCTCAAGCGGCCTTCTGAGGCCTACAACAATAACAAGACCAAGACCAAAGGTGGGTGGGGTGAGGTTCCTAAGTGTCCTTCTGAGGCCCTACAACAATAACAAGACCAAAGGTGGGTGGGGTGAGGTTCCCTAGGGCTTGTGGAAATGAGCGTGTCGCTAACTTGGACACCTCATTTAAATTACCATGTAGGCTCCTTGCCTCCCTTGAGGATGCACCTCCTCCTTGCCTCCCTTGAGGATGCACCTCCTCCTTGCCTCCCTTGAGGATGCACCTCCTCCTTGCCTCCCTTGAGGATGCACCTCCTCCTTGCCTCCCTTAAGTATGCACTCCCTCTTTGCCTCCTTTGAGTATGCACTCCCTCCTTCCCTCCCTTAAGTATGCACTCCCTCCTTCCCTCCCTTAAGTATGCACTCCCTCCTTGCTTCCCTTGAGTGCTGCATAGAAAGCAGACAGGTGATGGCGGTGCTAGCGTTGCCAGGCTGCTGTGGGTCAAAGGTTTTAGTGGGTCAATGGAAAGAAAAGCCTGGGGGAGGAACTTGTAGTATTGTAGTATTGTAGTATTGTAGTATAGCTTCCTTCCTGGGTGCATCTATTTCACGTAGCAACATAGAAAGGAAGCGTCCAAAGGAAAAAGACGTAGCGTTAGCTTTGGCTAGCGGCCTGAGGCATCGGTAGCCAGTGTGTGCTGAAGCTAGTGGCTAGCCTGCTAGCAGCCAGGGGTCACTATGCCAGTAAGGTAGTTCTTGGGTGGAACAATGTTCAGAAGAAGAAGAAGAACAATGTGCTTCATATGCAGCTGACATGGAGGACATGGAGCCATCTTGGCGCCCCCTGGAGGTGGAATAGGTGCGTCCATATCTATAATATAATATAATATAATATATATATATATATATAGTGTATTGGCTCCCCAACAAATATGAAACTCTTTTCCTTGGGAAGTATTACTCTGGTAGTATTAGGACTTGGTCGTTCTCATAGCTACTGCAGAGCCAGTGGAAGGAGTATTTGTGCTGCGGTGCTGTAGTGGATGTCATGTATCAAACATACTGGATGAGGATCCAGTTCAAAAGGGAGTGATTCCATTGTGGGCGGGGCGGGGTTGATGGTGTCCCACAGGGAAGGTAGGACATTGCCAAGATGAGTCGCCGTAGCAACAAATATTTAGCAGTGGGAGCGGCCCGAATGACGGGAGTGATATTTGACCCGTCAGTGTGAATAAGCCGTTCGTGTCAAACATGTCAAAACCACCAAGGGCAGTTCCTGGCGTTCCTGGCGTTCCTGGAGGCATGAAAGCAGACTTGCAGAGTTTCCAAAGGGTGTGTTCTTCCATTTGTGTGTGTGTTCTTCTAGTGCGACTGGTATTTACCTGAGCCCAGTGGTTCTTAAAGACAATCATGCAGGTCTCCGGGTCCACCCCTTGCAACAGCACAGACTGTCCGTCTCGGTTTCCGTTGGCAACCATGGAGGCCATCGTGGCGAGCGGCTCTTATGTGGCTTTCAGCATGTCACGGGCGGGCGGGGGCATCCCTGACTGGGCCAAGGGAGAGACAGAGCCTGGTCAAACATCATCTACCAAGGAACTGTGTGTGCTGTGCTGTGCTGTACCCCCCCCCCCCGCTGTCGTCTGAGGGCACGCCCACTTGGACATAGACGAGGTGTCCTTACTAGTCCTTACAGAGACTAAACTGCTGTTTTTCTGGGGCAGGTGGGCGGGGCTTAAACAAGGAAGAATCCTGTTCAACCTGCTTGAATACGCCGCCATGATGTCCGTGTTAACCGTCCGGAAATACGACTCCTTTCTCTTATGCTAACCTTTCTTTCCTGTTAGCCTTGGTTGCTATACGCTACACTTTATTACTTTATTACACAATATTACTTTTGTCCTGAAAATAATTAAAATGATGATTTTCTTTCTTGAAAAATGTTACAGAGTTCCAACATTTCCTTGTTTTCTTCCCAGTGGTCCTTCCGAGGTGAAATGGTTGGTAAAGGTTGGGGCTGTCGCTTGGCAGATGATTTATTGACGTATTAAACTCCACCCTGAAAGCGAAAGGCGTCAACATGAGTAGAGTCCATGACAAAGCAGCTGCAGGCTGAAGTCGTAGCGAAGTTCCAAAAGGCCTTTTGGGTGGTAACTGTAAAGCTCCCACAGCTGATGGAAGCCTGCCCTCCCGTTTTCTGAATGTTCCCTCGCCCAATCCCATGGATCCATACGGATGAATCAATGCACCTTTCCATCTGCTTTGGGCTCCAGGAGAGATTCCTACAAAGGAATGTGACAGCGGTACGTTACCCATAGCTGCTGTTGTGGTTCCGAACTCTGCCGGAGCGTCTCCAGGGTGGGACGTAGACCTCCTCATTCCGGGCTGGCTACATTTCAGGACACAAAGGGAGCCTTCTTTTAGGAAGGGTGAGGCTTGTTGGGAAGTGACAGACGTGAGTAAGCTGCTCCCAGAAGCACATGGAAGGAGGGGGGGATTCCAAGGGGGGGGGGGGATGATGACAGCAACTCCTTGCACATGTGCAGGCGGGAGGGGCAGCCTTGCACCAATCACACGTCAGCATTTATTCTCCATCAAGTTACTTTGCTTCCCGCCAAACATGAGAAGGACGGCATTGTGCGTCCAATCAGAGCGGGGACGCTACCAGACAGGGTGGGGAGGGGCTACAGCTGCCTCGCTGTGCATCGCGGAAATTGTGTCACACGGTCACATGACGTAGCGGTCTTATTGCGACACGCCCGTGTCAGGATTGATTCACTTTAGGAAAAATAAAACTTTGTTCTTTAAGACTTTCATTCATTCATTTTCTACCGCTTATCCTCATTAGGGTTGTGGGGGTGCTGGAGCCTATCCCAGCTGTCTTGGGGGAGAGGCGGGGTCCACCCTGGACTGGTGGCCAGCCAATCCCAGGGCACATATAGACAAACAACCATTCCCACCCACATTCATACCTATGGACAATATGGAGTGGCCAATTAACCTAGCATGTTTTTGGAATGGGGGAGGAAACCGGAGTACCCGGACAAAAGAACATGCAAACGCTACACAGAGATGGCCAAGGGTGGAATCGAACTCGCGTCTCTTAGCTGCGAGGTCTGCGTACTGACCATTCGTCCCCCGTGCAGCAGCCCCCCCCCCCAAGACTTGTTTCCGCAAAAACATGAAAATGAGGGACATTCCCTCACTGTTGGACACTCTGCTGCCAGTATTAGCGTATGCTAATTTTAGCACTGGGATAGGTTCCCAAAATAGCCCACAATACAAGCATGATGCAAGCGTGATGCAAGCGTGATGCAAGCGTGATGCAAGCGTGATGCAAGCGTGGTGCAAGCGTGATGCAAGCGTGATGCAGGTAATGCTTTCACGAAGGTGAAAGGTAAAAAGAAATGGTTGCCCTGAGGGAACTTTTCTCATGCTAGCATCAACATGCTGCCAAGTGTGCCGTGTGCAAATCCATCCAATAATACTCTCACAATACAGTCACAAGTGGTTGCCATGGCCACAGCCCGACTGAGACTGCTGAAATATTTAAAGCCGTGAAGGACAACACAGGGAGGAAAAGCTACTTGTTGCTAGCTAGCTTTCCGCCCTAAGCTAGCATGACAACACAATCTAGTGTCAACAAGTCACTAATCGCTAAATGGCCGTCACACGCTGCTTTTAGCGTAGCGAGGCCAACAGCCGCCTGATTGGCCATGTTTAACAACAGCTACTTGCTACGGTGCTCTGAAAGCTAACTTTCAGCCAAAAGCGTGAACACTGTGCTTTTGGCACGCTAAAAGTGATGATGCAATCTTTTCAGCCGGCATGTTGTGAGACGTTGATAGCATTCATCATCGGCTGCCTTTGGCTGTTATCCGACAAGCTAATCATTAATACCCAATGCCCATTTCACATGTGACAGGAGAACTTCTCGGAGTTCTAAGGCCCTACATCCACTACCAGATGAACCAAGTATCCATCTAGCTATCTTGCTATCTAGGATTGGAAAATAGGATTTCTGCATGAATGGAATCTCCGAACTAGCCAATAAGAAGGGAATCTTTAGGGAAATTGACAAAAAGTGAATGAAACGCTGTCATCATGAGGAGAAGGAATTTCCCTGGTGGAGGAATTTCATCACAAACTCTACCCTGCCCCCTCCCAAACTAAAATGCCGACCTTTAAATCCCCTTTAAAGTCATATCTACATGAACTACTACACTGTCCACAGACGGCTAAATAAACATGCTATCATTAGCGTCCACCCCCCCCCAGGTAGGTAGGTAGCTAGCTGTGCTAATGGCCACCAATGGCAGGACGCCACTATGATGACTCTTGGCATTAGCATACGCTAATACTGGCAGCAGAGTGTCCAACATGTGGTGTGAAGCGGAGGAGGCTGGCTAGGAAGGAGGCTGGCTAGGAAGGAGGCTGGCTAGGAAGGAGGCTGGCTAGGAAGGAGGCTGGCTAGGAAGGAGGCTGGCTAGGAAGGAGGCTGGCTAGGAAGGAGGCTGGCTAGGAAGGAGGCTGGCTAGGAAGGAGGCTGGCTAGGAAGAACGTAGACCTTCAGGCTTCCATGTGACACGTATGAAGACAATGCGGCCGTGCCGTGACAGCAGCGACACAACGGGCTTCTGTCCGGGATGGGAGGCTCGTCATCCTCTTGGCATGATGGCGTGATGTCTTCCTCCACCATAAACAAGCCACGCCTCCTCAGCTCACCAAGACTACACAAAGGCTAACGTGACCTTTGACAGCCCCAATTTATTTACAAACTTTGACATCATTTCTTCCCTTTGCATCTGATTTTAGTCATGTTCAAATCCACGTTTCTTTTTCCATACTTCCTTCTCCTCGCCAAGGATGGCATCATTCCATTTATTCTTCCGTGTACTTTTCAACGCCGGCATTTGATTCCAAACACGTGTTTATCCCCGTTGGGCAATTTAAAGGACGCAAAGAGCCGCATATGGAATCAAAATGACACACACGCATACCTAGCAGCAGAAATCATGGAAATATTAAAGAAGAATCAAACAGGCCGATTGAACTGTACTTGTTGGTGCGTGCTACGATTAGCGTTAGCATCTGCTTGCTGTGCTCCATATGTTGGAGTTCAAGTTCTACGGTTATCGTCATGACAGATATCCGACTGCCGGGCGAAGGCGCCATCTCGCTCCTAAACATTCCTGGCATGGGATTTGGTGTTCGGAAGACACCTGACACTGCGTTGGGGTAAGTCAACACCGCCGCCCTCATGCTGGATATTTGAGCTGTGGGGGACGCGTAGGACTGTCTGTGCATGTTGAGAAGGTCAGAGGTCACACAGGTTGCTCCGCACCAAACTCCTCCAAGTGCACACATTTTTTGAAAGATTTGGAGGCTTTTTTTCCCCTTCCTTTTCTCTTTTGGAATATTTTATTAAACCTAAACTGCAATTGTTTGTATTTTCATAAAATGTGAAGATTTCCTTTTCCATACTGTCGCCAGGTGGAATATTTGGGTCGTTTTTGAGGAATTGTTCCAAACATTTCAGGCTGTTCTTTCGCTTTCTTTCTTCATTGAGGAAAAAGTCAAAGTTAGTGTTTGCTACTTGCTACGACTAACTAACTGCTATTGTTTTTAGAGCTGTGACAATAAAGTTTCTTTTGAATATACAGCAGCTCTACAATAACACATGCACACGTCAATCACACGCACGCGCACACGCAGCCGCAGCCAAACCAAAGCAGAAAAGTGTGCGTGTCCGCGTGGACGAGCAAAACGTGTACTTTTCTCGGTTGTCTTACCGCTTAGCGTCCTTCGGTCCACCGCTACGGTCAGCTTTGAAAATAGTCCGCCTTTAAAAAGCCCAAACGAAGCTGGAAACGTCCCGACTGGAGTCCCGACTGGAAGGCAAAGGGCGGCGGAGGAGAAGGAGGAGAACCAGGAGGCAAAACAGGCGACTTGACGCCCAAAGGTGAAACCTTGCTAATCCTCGGTGGAAGCCACGCCCAGCCCCAGAGCCACGCCCGTTCGCATGATTGACAGCCCGGAGCCTTTTTCCAAAGGCTCCATCAATACTCCTACGGCAAATGTTGCGCAACTTACTTGACTCTCTCGTGCGGCGTTTTAGCGCATGCAGTCACACTGCGTGCTACCTGTCACACTGCGCTGCGTTTTAACTGGCTAAAGTAAATAACAACAAGTCCAATTTACCGAAATATGGCTCATTTAGAAAAGCATTCTTTCTCTAAATGTCAATAAATACAAATTAAAACTGAAACCAGATGTCAACAAGTTGGACGGCGGTAAAGTGAACGTTGGGAAATGTCTCCCTCTAGTGGACACGGACGGCTACTGCGTGAGGAAAAACTACAGTTCAACTACAACACTGTAGTACAAAGCGTGTTTATGTATTAGCATCTAGAACGTTTTATACGTTTTATAACATTTTTATTTCTTCTTCTTCTTCATTGGAGGTGTTTTTAATCAGACCTGAGGTAGACTTTGTTTTATTTAAAAAAGGATGACACCTGATTTATTTTGTGTGATTTTATGTTGTACCCTGCTGAAGATAAGCGGTAGAACATGAATGAATAATAATAATAATAATAATCGTTAATAGGTACACTTCTGTAACATTTCCCTTGAAAAACTTTTGGTGTATTATTTGTTGGCTGATAGTAAATGATGACTAGGAGAGCATGGATGTTTTTGTGTTGATGAAATAAGGCCTCCTTTGAGCCCCCCCCCCCCCCCCCCCCCCCCCGCAGGCCTGTTGTTGTTCCACCCACAAATTAGTGCTGCAGTCGGCAGGACTGACCGTGTGGACCACCAGCGGAAGCTTTTGTTCTCTCTGAAGCCCCCCAGCACTCTTCTTCTTTTCAAACACCGATGGCTGACCTGAGGCGGAAGGAGGACAGGGAGGAAGAGGAGGAGGAGAAGAAGGAGGAGGCGGAAGAGGAGCAAGAAGGTACGATATGGAATAAGCGGTCTGGCCACACTTGAGGAACAGTTTGGCAGCAACATGGAGCTGGAAAACTTTGGCTTTGCTGTCAGGAAGACAGGAAGCAGCAGGTGTCTCTTCCTGGGACACCAAGTACTGCAGTATACCAGGTACTGCTGTCCAGTACTGCATGTACACTAGGTGCTGCTGTCCCAGTAGTACTGCATGTATACCAGCTGCTGCTGTCCAGTACTGCATGTATACTAGGATGTAGCATGTAGCGTGTAGCGGGACGTGTTGAGGCCGGGCTGGGAATGCTGACCTCGGCAGGTTTGGAGCAGCTGTCCAAACGTTCCAGTCCAGGGGTGTCCAAACATTTTCCTACAGTGAGCACGGTCACACGCTGGCGAGTATTTAGGAAAGTACAGGTAGATAGATATACCGTCCTCTACTCTCCTTTACTGCTCCCATCCGTGCTTGGATGTCTTTGGCCTTTTCCCGGCTAACACGGAAGAGGGTTTGACAGCTGACTAAACACGTGTGTCAGCATCACTGACTCTTCTGGAGGCCTGCAGGAGACACCCTGACCCCCCGTCCATCATACAGGAGACACACGAGTACAGCATCTGAGAAGGAATCCTTTCTGACAGAACTAACCAAAATGTTGACATCCATTTGCTTAGACTTGGACTTAAACTTAGACTACTTGGAGTACTTAGACTTAAACTACTTTGACTCAGACTCAGATTACTTAGACTTAGACTACTTAGACTTGGACTTAAACTTAGACTACTTAGAGTACTTAGACTACTTAGACTTAAACTTAGACTACTTAGACTCAGACTCAGACTTAGACTTAGACTTAGACCTAGACTTAGACTTAGACTTAGACTCAGACTTAGGCTTAGACTTAGACTCAGACTTAGACTTAGACAGGCTTAACTGATCGACAGGGCAAATTAGAGCAGCTCAGTTGCAGAAGAAGAAGAGGCTCTTAAATCAAATGTTGTGGTGGTGAATAAAGGTGAATAAAGTGAGAGAATATGAGATCAATAAAGAGAAAAGAAGATGATCATATTTACGGCGTTCATATTTACAGTTATGATTAGCGCGTGTTGTTGCTCCGACGCAGGTTAGCCTTAGCGTGAAGGTTTGGGTCCCAGCATTGGTTGACGTGCTGAGGTTTGAGACCGTGGGCGTGAAAGGCATGCGCCAGTGACGTCTGTCTCTCCATGAGGTATTTGAACGTGACGTATGAATATTCCCACACGTCGCGTTCACCATGAAGATGTGAAGATGTCAGCAGTGTCAGACTAGCTTGAAGGACAGCAAAGATGGCGTTTTAAAGGTGTTTTCATCTTCCCAGGTGGTGTCCAGGGAGAACAAGCAGATGCTTTGCCTTGCAGGTTGGTCCTCCTTTGAGTTGCCGCACTTGGATGAAAAAGTCCTTTGAAAAGAACTTGACGTTTGTAAAGTACAGGAAAGTACAGGTTACATCATATACTCTCATACGAGAGTCATGCTAAAAACCCTCGTCGCATGCATGTACAGCACATACTGTAGTACACGTAGTACACGTAGTACTCATACGGTCATGGAAAGCAGGATTAGAGCCACCTTGTTTGTTCAGCTTGACTGTACAAGTAAAGCTAAGTAAAGCTAAGTAAAGCCAAGTAAAGCCAAGTAAAGCCAAGTAAAGCCAAGTAAAGCTAAGTAAAGCTAAGTAAAGCCAAGTAAAGCTAAGTAAAGCCAAGTAAAGCCAAGTAAAGCCAAGTAAAGCCAAGTAAAGCCAAGTAAAGCTAAGTAAAGCTAAGTAAAGCTAAGTAAAGCCAAGTAAAGCCAAGTAAAGCCAAGTAAAGCCAAGTAAAGCCAAGTAAAGCCAAGTAAAGCCAAGTAAAGCCAAGTAAAGCCAAGTAAAGCCAAGTAAAGCCAAGTAAAGCCAAGTAAAGCCAAGTAAAGCCAAGTAAAGCCAAGTAAAGCTAAGTAAAGCCAAGTAAAGCCAAGTAAAGCCAAGTAAAGCCAAGTAAAGCCAAGTAAAGCCAAGTAAAGCCAAGTAAAGCCAAGTAAAGCCAAGTAAAGCCAAGTAAAGCCAAGTAAAGCCAAGTAAAGCCAAGTAAAGCCAAGTAAAGCCAAGTAAAGCCAAGTAAAGCCAAGTAAAGCCAAGTAAAGCCAAGTAAAGCCAAGTAAAGCTAAGTAAAGCTAAGTAAAGCTAAGTAAAGCTACATCTGTTGGGCCAGCAACGAGAACTGTAATGATGAGAACCAAAATAGCTCCTCCAAAATAAGAGTAGAATTTCAGAGGTGACATCTGGCAACTTCCACGCTTTTCTTGATAATACCCACCAATACTTCAGTTCTTGCCTCAGCCGCTGTAGCATCGTACTGGCAAACATGAAACTGCTGGGAGCTGTTATTGTTGCCATGGTGATATCAGTCCAAACAAAGGTAGTTACTTCTACCAGGCATTCAGATGAGCGCGAAGCTGCAGAACAAGGCTGCTGTCATCATTACGTCGTACGTAGTACGTCGTAAGTAGTACGTAGTATACCTACAGTATACTGTATGTACAGTACATCTTTCACTGCTAACCCACTGATTCATTCTTCTGATTACTGCTGTGGAAATAATGGCCTGGTACATTACTAAAGGTTACATGAGGTACTCCTTTTAGATATGATACCTTAGTTTTCACAGTCAGGGTGCCGTTGTTTGATTACCTCCACCAGGGAGCTTTTACCAAACATCACGTCTGCACTGCCAAATGTTGTTCAATAAGCCAAATGAACCAAGTGATTTAATATTGATACGGTAGAAAGAGCAAAAAGGATTTGGAATATTTCAGGCAACAGAAGATCACCATCATCTCAGCAGAGCCGGCGGACGCTAACAGCTGCTTCTCCGAATCGTCTGTGCTCCTTCCTTCCTCCCATCCAACAAGCTGCTCTGCTGGAATCCAGGTCCGTATTTGCACGAAGGGACGCCCTGTGTTGAAACGTAACACTCAGCCTCCGCAGACAGGACACGGGCTCAAATAGCACCTTTCCTCCGGACTCCAACGTTTGGAAAAACTCCAAACTGTGCAGCTCTTTTTCAGACATTTTTTCACACAACATCAGGAGCATTTGACTTTGGTGTCTCCTATTGTACTCAATGTTAAAGTTGTGTGTGTGTGTGTGTGTGTGCGTGTGTGTGCGTGTGTGTGTGTGTGTGTGTGTGTGCGTGCGTGCGTGTGTGCGTGCATGCCCCCACTGTCCTATGAGCAGGTGATCAAAGAGAAGACCCAAGGGGATCACATCATCCAGCCCACCGCAGCCCCCCGCCGCTCCTACAGGACCAGCACCGGGACCAGCACCGGGACCAGCACCAGGACCAGCACCAGGACCAGCACCAGGACCACCCAGACTGACCCAGCGAGGAGCCAACAATCTGAGGGTAAAATCCTGAGATTGGTGGCGTGTTTCATCTCGCGGTACCGTATTAAGACACGCCCCCTTCTCCCAGACACCCAGCCATCCCTCCTGGACCAGCGGTATCTATCTAGAACCTTCTAATCAGAACCCCTCCTACTTGATTGCCAACTTGCTAACAACCTATCAGGGACTTTCTTTGTGTGTGAGTGACAGGAAGAAAAGCTCTGATGGGAGAAGGTGTTTGCTTCCGCTTTGGGGATTGCATGTCAAATAGAAACGGGGAAGGAGAGCAATAACATCTTCTATCTGGGTCATTACAGTAACATGCTAACAATAATCATAATCATAGAAATGATAACAGTAATATTCACGTCATGTCCCAAATATAAGACCACCTGTCTTTGTTCACACTCTTCTCCCAGATGAAATCAAAGCAAGGTCGTGGTGTCATGAAGGTCATATTTGAACATTCTAGTGTGCGACGTGACAGGCGGTCTTATATTTGGGCCTTTGTCATCTTTCTTTCCTAGCGACTTATATTTATGTTCAAATATTGTTTTTTCAATCTGACTTTAGGACAAAAACCTCCAAAACCACCACGACCGACCCCCCCCAGACGGACCGGTAAAGCTGGGCCACAGGATTCAGAAGCCGAGTCAGAATGTGCTGATGAGTGGAGCAGATCTGACGCTGTGCGCCGGGACGGTGCCGCAGATTGGAGACCAACCCCTGTTCCTCTTCCCCGCACCAAGTCCAGACAGCACACAGAAGATAAAGATCAGGCATTGGTCCACCTGGGTCAAGTGGCCAATGACGTGGCGTCAGGTGCTGATGCTGAGTCCTCCAGTGGATATTTGAAGGAGCTGCAAGAGGTCTTCAGGGAGGGGACACCAGGCGCACCGTCACTGGAGGAACCTTCTCACCTTGAGATGAATAAAAATCCAGGAGATATCCGAGCTCGGATCCAAGCCTTTGAGAGCCAGAGCGGCCCTGAGGACGTGAACCTGGCAGAATCCACCAAACCCCAACCTCTTCCCAGAAAGACCATCAAGCCGCCGGTGTCCTCCAAACCCCCCATGGCTGTGAGCTCGCAGTTGACCCACACGTTGACCCCCAATGTAGCCAGCCAAGCCCTGATTCCGTTAGCGGCACCCGAGCCGATGCCACCCTTGACCAGCCACGACGTGCATGCACAATTAGAGACGTTACTGGCCAAGGGTGGTCCCCTGGACCCACCACGCCCTGTGCTGCTGACCAGCCAAGGGGAGGAGCCTGCTGTACCTTTTCCTGGAAGAGCACCTGTGAAGCCTCCCAAGGAACTGCTGAAGGCCAACCTAAACATCAACAACCACAACTCCACCTCCATCTGGAACCACCACGACTCCCACATGGACCGTCCTTCAAGTGAGTGCACCCAACCAAAGGTTTCTCCTTTCCAACTATTGCCAAGATGGTGTCTCTCTAGACTTAGCTTGGCTTACAGTAGCCTAGCTTAGCTTTGTATTTAGCAACTAGCCCGGTAGAAGGAGCGGCAATGAAGAAATTCAACGATTTCTTTTCTACACAAACCGGAGAAGGAAGGAGTGACTTCTGGCCTCTAATTGGGTGCTGGTCTCATTTTTGACCCGGGGAGGTTTGTGGAAACACGAGCCAGTCCGGGGTCAGTCCGTTGTCAGTCCATGGTCAGTCCGTGGTCAGTCCGTTGTCAGTCCGTGGTCAGTCCGTGGTCAGTCCGTGGTCTGTCCGTGGTCAGTCCGTGGTCTGTCCGTTGTCAGTCCGTTGTCAGTCCGTGGTCTGTCCGTGGTCTGTCTGTGGTCAGTCTGTGGTCAGTCCCTGGTCAGTGCGTGGTCAGTCCGTGGTCAGTCCGTGGTCAGTCCATGGTCAGTCCGTGGTCTGTCCGTGGTCAGTCCGTGGTCAGTCCGTTGTCAGTCCATGGTCAGTCCGTGGTCAGTCCGTGGTCTGTCCGTGGTCAGTCCGTGGTCAGTCCCTGGTCAGTGCGTGGTCAGTCCGTGGTCAGTCCCTGGTCAGTCCGTGGTCAGTCCGTGGTCTGTCCGTGGTCTGTCCGTGGTCAGTCCGTGGTCAGTGCGTGGTCAGTCCGTGGTCAGTCCGTGGTCAGTCCCTGGTCAGTCCGTGGTCAGTCCGTGGTCAGTCTGTGGTCTGTCCGTGGTCTGTCTGTGGTCAGTCCGTGGTCAGTCCGTGGTCAGTCCGTGGTCAGTCCGTGGTCAGTCCGTGGTCTGTCCGTGGTCAGTCCGTGGTCAGTCCGTGGTCTGTCTGTGGTCAGTCCGTGGTCTGTCCGTGGTCAGTCCGTGGTCTGTCCGTGGTCAGCTCCTGGCTTATGAATATTCACGTGTGTGAAGGTAGCTTAGTTTAGTGAGGCAGCGTGTTTATTGCTATGATATTTGTGTCTTCAGATCCCCCTCCTGGAGAGTCCTCGTCCAGGCAGGCTGTGACTAGAAGACCTACCACCATCAGGGTCTCCAGCCAAACAGGCAAGTCCAAGCTAGCTATCAAGTTCACTTCCACACTGCATACTTTCTGGTATTGTAGTACACCGCAGTACTGACTGTGGTACATCTTGGCAGTGTCGGAGAGCCTTCAGGGTAATCCTCCTCCACTTCCTGCCCAGAAGCCCGTAGGCTCCCTAAGGTCTACCAGCCTCCCAAAACCAAAGTCCTCCGTCAGCAGTCCTGTACAGGTGAGCAAACATGACTGCCGTGGGTGCCGTGGGGTCACATGAGCCAAAGTAAAGGCGTGTGCTTCCTCTGCAGGGATCTTTAGCACACAAACCCGCGCCATCACTGCCACACGGGTAAGTCGACTTCCTGTTCAACTTCCTGTTTTTTCCATTCCATAGACTCTTGTCACACCCCAGGGCACAAAGTAGACCCAAACCACGACCACCTCCAGCCAAGCCCCCGCCCCACCGCATCCAAGCCGCAGCTTCATTGGCTCACCCCCCCAAGCGAATACCCGCCCTGCCCCCCAGGCCCATCCCGGGCCACCGTCTTTACAACAAATATGTGGTAATCCTTCCCAGGACACGGCCCCGCCTTCCAACGCTCTCTTTAGCCGCCCTTCAACCTTCTCTTTGTCTTCCCACTCCAGCTGCCACGCCCTCGTGGAATCACCACCTCCCACGTCAACACGGGACAGCTCTCCTTCCAGGTGGGAAGACCGGATCACTGCCCTGTTGCTAGGCAGACTTCAGAGCTAGGCAGACACCTCTTGGCACCCACTCGGACGTGATGTCACGTCTCCCAAGTTTTCACTTTTTGATTTTCCTGCATTTTCAACCACAGGAATTGTTGTGATTGCAGGATGACAGACCACAGACCACAGACAGCAGACCAGGAAACCTGCTGAAGGTTCAAGTCCTGCATGACTTCACGCCAGGTGCCCATCTTGCCCTTCTACACACCCATACACCCATCTATTCATCCACACATCCATCTAATCATCCATCTAATCATCCATCTAATCATCCATCCACCCATCCATCCATCCATCCATCCACCCATCCATCCACCCATCCATCCACGTACCCACCTGCCCAATGGTATCATGGAGTATTGAAGTAGCTAAATGAGTGATACAGTAGTAGATGATGGAGTATACAGTATGTAAATGTTCATATTTTTGGTCAGAGGGTCCAGGAGAGCTGGCTGTGAAGGCGGGTGACATCATCGGCATGGTGGAGAGGGTGGACGGTGAATGGTACCGAGGAACCTTTCAAGGAGCCACCGGTTTCTTCCCTGTTAACTTTGTCAAAGTACTGGTTAGTACTTTAGTAGTCCTTTAGTAGTAGTACCTTTTAGTAGTCCTTAACACTAACCATCAGAGTCTATCAGTCTATGTTGGTAGCTGAAATCCTCCATCGTCTGTTCCTTCCGCATCCAGCAGGAAACATCCAAATGCGTCCCTGAGAAGAAAGTGACAACATCCTGTGTGAAAGTCAGGTCGGTTTCTTGCCTTAATCATTAGTTCCTCATTAGTTCATCAGTAACCACTCTAAATGTATGTGCCTTCACCACTAGTTCCTCAGTAACTACTCTAAATGTATGTGCCTTCACCACTAGTTCCTCAGTAACTACTCTAAATGTATGTGCCTTCACCACTAGTTCCTCAGTAACTACTCTAAATGTATGTGCCTTCACCACTAGTTCCTCAGTAACTACTCTAAATGTATGTGCCTTCACCACTAGTTCCTCAGTAACTACTCTAAATGTATGTGCCTTCACCACTAGTTCCTCAGTAACTACTCTAAATGTATGAGCCTTACCCATTAGTTCCACATGTGAATATGAGATGATTCTCCTACTTCCTACTTCTATGGAGGTAAAGCTAAGTCAATCACCACCATTGATGAGAAGATAGAGCAACATTTCATGGAGTTCAGTAATACTGCCATCTTTGTGGTGAAGAGCTGTCAGCTTCACTGTCAGCTTCATCTCTACATCTCTACATATCTACGTACATCTCTACATCTCGCATTGTCCGTGTCTGACACTGACAGCAGTCCGGAACAGAGTGGGAAAGTCTTCCCTTCCCCTTCCCACATTGTAGCGCTACAGCGGCTAGCTACACAAAACTAATGATCAGCATCTTCTCTGTCTGAAGTGGTCCAAGATGCCTGGCCAGGTTTGACTTTCAGGGCGCCAACAGCCACGAGCTGACATTCTCTGAGGGGGACGTGATCCAGCTGAAGACCTACGTGGGCCGGGACTGGGCCCAGGGACAGATGGGCGTCCATTCCGGAATATTCCCTCTGAACTTTGTAGAGGTCATTGAAGATCTACCCCCGCCTACCACACAGCATGACAGGATGCTACTTCCTGGTGGGACTTGGCCTTTATATTTAATACAGAAGATGTCTAAACCATTGTTCACATAACAGTTGGAATGGTGTGTGTGTGTGTGTGTGCGTGTGCGTCTGCAGGCGTGGCGGATCCTCCCCAAGGAGAAGCAGCCAAACCGGCTCAGGTATTCCACATGGTTCAGACAGTACACGGCATACTGCGCATGAGGTATTACAGTAGTGTGTATTTGTTGGTCAGGCCCCAGTGGAGTGGGCGGAGGCTTTGTACGCCTTTGATGCAAAGTCCCCAGACGAGCTGTCATTCAAGCAAGGTGACTGCATCCTGCTTAGCGAGCACATTGATGGCCAGTGGAGCAGGGGGAGACTGGAGGACAGACAAGGAATCTTTCCTAAAGCCTTTGTACAAACATACACTGGTATTTCCTACAGTTCACTTTGACAGTAAACTCAGCATCACTCAGTACTGCACAATTATGGATTCAATGTTCTCAGCAGGCCCCATGACGCTTGGTCAGCATGCAGAAGGTTCCAGTGGAGTGAAGGGCAGGGCCATGTATGACTTCACATCACACTGTGATGAGGAACT
The DNA here is from genome assembly GCF_037039965.1 of Doryrhamphus excisus. NCBI lineage: Eukaryota > Metazoa > Chordata > Actinopteri > Syngnathiformes > Syngnathidae > Doryrhamphus > Doryrhamphus excisus. The sequence continues at coordinate 22,753,043 of NC_136365.1, forward strand.
CTCAATGCAGGTTATTGATATTAAGACATGTATTTCATGTAGTTTGTCATCTCAATGCAGGTTATTGATATGAAGACATGTATTTCATGTAGTTTGTCATCTCAATGCAGGTTATTGATATTAAGACATGTATTTCATGTAGTTTGCCATCTCAATGCAGGTTATTGATATGAAGACATGTATTTCATGTAGTTTGTCATCTCAATGCAGGTTATTGATATTAAGACATGTATTTCATGTAGTTTGTCATCTCAATGCAGGTTATTGATATTAAGACATGTATTTCATGTAGTTTGTCATCTCAATGCAGGTTAGTGATATGAAGACATTTCATGTGGTTTGTCATCTCAATGCAGGTTATTGATATGAAGACATTTCATGTAGTTTGTCATCTCAATGCAGGTTATTGATATGAAGACATTTCATGTAGTTTGTCATCTCAATGCAGGTTATTGATATGAAGACATGTATTTCATGTAGTTTGTCATCTCAATGCAGGTTATTGATATTAAGACATGTATTTCATGTAGTTTGTCGTCTCAATGCAGGTTATTGATATGAAGACATGTATTTCATGTAGTTTGTCGTCTCAATGCAGGTTATTGATATTAAGACATGTAATGAATACCTTCTTCCATACATAAGGTGACCTATAAGCGTGGAGGTAGGAGTACTCAGGTAGACTACATCTTGTGTAGACGCTGTCATCTGAAGGAGATGAGTGACTGCAAAGTAGTGGTAGGTGATAAGTGGTACGTGTAGCAGACAGCATAGGATGGGGGGGGGTGTAGAAGGACCCTCAAGGTGAGGAAGATGAAGAGGACCAAATGGTGGAAGCTGAAACAAGAAGAGTGTTGTAGGACTTTTAGGCAGGAGTTGAGACAGGCTCTGGGTGGTCAGGAGGAGACGAAGAGCAGAAGTCAGCATCTGTGAGCAGAAGAGTTCAAGTGGAGGTGGGACTGCATCAGGGATCGGCTATGAGCCGCTTCCTGTTTGCTATGGTGATGGACAGGTAAAAGATGAGCTTAGACAAGAATCTCAATGGACTATGATGTTTGCAGACGACATTGGGATTGGTAGTGAGTAGGGAACAGGTGGAGGAGATGCTGGAAGAGCTTGCCCTGGAAAGGAGAGGAATGAAGATTAGCCGCAGCAAGACAGAGTATATTGTGGGAATGAGAGGCACCCGAGCAGAAGAGTGAGGTCACAGGGAGAAGAGATACAGAAGGTGGAGAATTTGAAGCACTTGGGATCAACAGTTGAGAACATGGATGTAGTGGAGATGAGGGTAGTTGGTGTGAGAGACGGATGAGAAGACAGGTTATTGATCACGTGGACTATCCCGAACATGTCCTGTGTTGCAGGTTGGAGATGTTATCAACAAGCTGGAGTCCATTGATGAGGAATGGTTCCTTGGAGAGTTGCGGGGGAAACAAGCTCTCGTTCCCAAAAACTATGTACAAGTCATGTGATGTGAAGTATTTCAATGTGTATCTAGGGGTCTTTGATCATTGTGGAATAAAAAGGTAAAGTGCACCATCTGGTGGCCTTTGTCTGCATTACGAGGTGCTCATAGGTTTTGGCATCAGACAAGAAGTCATACGTTTGTCATTTTTTTTATTAAATCTATTGAGGGTTTGTTTAGACGGATTCCTGGATGGGGGGCTCGTATCCGTCGGCCCTCTCCACTTTGGCTCCAGTGTCGTCACCGCTTGCTTTAGTGGCGGTGCCAGAACTGCCCTCGCCGTGGAGCTCCATCAGTTTGCCCACTGCAGGAGAAGATGGGTTTCAGCTCTGACGGGACTTCATAGTACGAATGTGATGGCGAGAATAAAGCCATCGCACGAACATGAAACGACACGAAAAGGTTGCAGCAGAAGAAAAAACGTCTTCACTTACACTCAAACTTGGGCTTCTTCAGCATTTTCACCTTCCGGACGTAGACGTCGTGCAGTGGGTAGATGGACTGGCAGGCCTTCTCAATGTCCTTGCCAACGCTGTCAGGGATCCTGAAGAAACAAAAAGGTGGATTAGAAGGTAATCCACCACCAACATCAAAGCCACCATCATGCACTCACAGCTTGTTGACGACTTCCTTCAGGTCGTTTGTCTGCACCTCACGGGTCATGATCTCCATCATCTTCTTGCGGATCTGGCGCACTTGCTGGTGCTGGGCGTAGGAGGTCTTCCTGATCTGGTTGCTGCGCTTCTTGGTGAAGCCCACACAGAAGAGACGCAGCAGGTAGCCGTCTGTGGTCTTCACATCCACGTGGGCCTCGATCATGGTCTGAGGAAGATTACCACCACCTTTACCACCTCTGACCCAATGATGACTCAAATTTAGCGACTATTGCAGTATTGCACTTCAATGTCTTCAGAAACCAGAAATCTGAACGGCCTTTGTGCTGCTACTCCAGTGACTGCCGTCTCCTACTGTTGGCCTGGCTCCAGCACCATCTACACACATAGCATGCATCCTTGTACTTCACTAGTAGCGCATACTTACCAGGTAGTAGAAAATCATTCTACCATAGCATTAGGATTGTTTGTTGCTTTGCATTGTAACCCAATGCATGTGCAAATAAAAAAAATTAAACCATTACCAGTTTGCCATGAGGACTGATAAATACCTCAGTTTTTATTCCAGTCTAATGTTGGCATCCTTCCCATTAGAATAGACTTCATTGAAGCTTGGCTATGGTTTAAGTCTCCATATTCATTTCATAGTAAATAGAAGGGGAGAGCTGACCAATCATGACAAAGCTTTGTTTATCATTGTAGAACATTTTCCAACACTGTCTTGTTGCTCATACAACAACAAGTGCTTGCTTTTGGAAATATCACCTACTTTGTAAAATAAAAAACAGTCATGAAATGTAGCACGCCAAGGTAGCACAAGAGGAATAACAATCCGCATTATTTACCTGCCATTTTTTGACCATGGAGCACATCTTGTCACGGGTCAGGTCCATACCGTGGAAGTTGGTCAGGCAGTTTTTGCCTTGGACGTCCTCCGTGATCAGCTTAAACTTGCGGAAGGCCACCTCATCATTCTGCAGGTCAGCAAGGCTGACCTCAAACACGCGACCCTTCAGACCGTCTGAGGCGATTCCTGGGTAAATGCAGACAACTGTTACTACGGGCACGGGCTAATCCTCAAACACTTGCAACATTAAAAGTTGGCAAGTCAGGTGATCTCAAAGTCATCATCAGCAGTCTTTTGGGACCAAAACAGCTAGTCATCATTCATTCCCACACATGCACACCTAATTACCAACTTCTCATCACATCTAGGTATTGGTGCCTGATCAACACCTCCCTGCCACTGCTGGAAGTGGAATCCACATGCGGACTTACTGGTTCCCTGAGTCCTGGTGACCAAGGTCTTGCCAAGATTGCGGATGTTGAACATTGCTGGTGCCTTGACATCGTACCAGTCCTTCTTGGAAAAAGGGTCCACACTGCGAGGTGACATGAAAACATTCATCTTAGGCATTCCCATTTTCAAAATAAGGCCAGGCAGCTACATCGACACTGCTAGCTAGCTTGCTAGGAACTTTACAGAGCACGCACGGTAAACGCTAGCTTACATTCTCCAAAGAACACAACTACACCACAACTTCAAGTGACTTTCACCACTCCGTTAGATTTGTATGGATAGGTCATTTCACAAGTTCTTAACAGTGGCAGCAGCTATCGTCATGCTAGCATGTGTTAGCTTCGGCTAACTAGTTAACATGCTACAATTACGTCAAGACACTTGAGGCAGCTTGGGTTTTAATATAAGAGCTAGTCCAAAAGTAGCACCCAGCAAGGCCGTACAATTGGAATAATGCTTGAATTCTGTTAAAGACGCCGAAAGGAAGAGCCACTCCAGAACGATACCGACGACCGCAGCCGAGGCCTTAGCAATCCGCTAAATATCGCAATCATCCTTTATCGTTTGCGCACGTTTACGGAACCTAACGAACGGCGACACGCTCTTTATCACTCAGATGCGCGAATGTATTACTTACATCTTCTTTTTGGCACCTTTTTTGCCGCCTTTGGTCAGCCTCTTATTCTTGCCGACTGCCATGTTGGCTACAGGGAGTGAAAGAGGAGGAAAGGGGAAATCGCGCGAGACTTGAAGAGTTCGAGATCGAGAGTTTGTCTTTGCTCTCGCGAGTTTTACAATGAGCGCGCCCAGTTTTTACACGTCAATTTAATATCATTTACCATGGTCATAAACACAAATATTAACATTAACACAAAATAATATACATGAAAGATTAATAATATAATTCAGTTAATAGCACAAGTATATTATAATGAATGCAATAATCTAATAATATACAATAGTGACTTGAGCATAATTTATCAAATTACTTACATGCATACATTTATTTTTTCGTTTTTAATAAATCGTTTAACACTAAAATCAACTTTTTGTCGTCAGTGATTGATCACACAGACATTAAAATGACATTATACCAACAGAATAACATTGATTTAAGGTATCATGGTAAACAACAAATGAATATCATATTCTTCTTCTTCTTTCTCTTTGGGCTTTTCCCTTCAGGGGTCCCACAGCAAACCAACCTCCTCCATCCAACCCTGTCTTCTCATCCGTCTCTCACACCAACAACCCTCCTCTTTGGTCTTCCTCTACGCCTCCTACCTGGCAGCTCTAAACGCTGCCAATATAGAGTACATCCAGTCAGCGAGGGAGTACTTCTAAAAGTGTACATACTGTGACCATAGCCAACTCCATTGACATAAGACACATATAATGTCAAAGATATGTCGCACTGTGCAATATTTCTGTGTGACAAGCTACTGTACATGTGATGTTTTTCACTGAGAAATGCCTCCAGGCTGCAGAGGACATGGCAACATGCAGCACCCGCGTGCAGGCTGACGCTGCCGGCTGCCCCTTGAGGGCTGGCAATTGTGACGCCATCTACACTTGTCCCCTTGCTCTGCTGTCAAAGCATAAGATGACAAAAGCAGCGGGCAAAGCTGTCTTTTCTTGCAATAGGAGAAACGTCCATCCCTACGCCACAGAGACAATTTGCAAAGGAAAGACCCCGTCATTCTGCTTGAGCGTTTGCTTCGTCCAGCTGGAGTGAAGAATAAAAGAAAGCAGAAAGAAAGGTTGGCACGGGCAAACGTGCTCATCTTCTTTTAACTCATCTTAAGTCAACACAAAAGGAGAAATCTCAGGCAATATGTTGGGGTCAAATAGCATGTCAATATTTGACGCCAATATATTGCAATGCATGGAACGTTCAGCAGACATATTGATTAGAGTAACACCCCCATTCACAGAGCTTATGTATGCCTATGGAATATGGATATTTCTCTTAAGTAAGCTATGAAAAACAAGCATATGGGTCATATGGAGCCGATCCGGTTGTACATGGACCAAATGGCAGGTAGAAGAGCACCACCAATCCCGTACTCCCACAGCACCCCCCCATAGGATGCCACAAGGGACACGGTGGAACGCCTTTTCCAAGTCCACAAAGCACATGTAGACCGCTAGGCAAACTCCTATGCACCTCTCGCGTAGGTTGGCAAAGGCAAGCTCGTTTATTGATTGTATCAAACCGTAACACAAACATATCATACAGAACCCTGAATTAACCGTTTCACCCTTAGTAAATATGAATCCTATAATAAAATAGATATTGAAGAAATAACAATAAAATTGACACTTGATTGAAACATCATTTAAGAGAATGAAATCACTGCCATGCATGCATATTGATTACAAGAGATTGAAATGACACGAGTGCAATTGATTTATCCAGGTGACTACAGTACAAGGCTGACGGAGTAGGCTTTTCCTATTTGGAGTGCACTCACGCTATTCAGGCCAGAGGAAAGCCCTACCATTACTGAAACTTGCAGAACCACTCACAGCAGGAATTCTCCCACTTTCAGCACTTTCTACTCACACCTCCTCATGAAAGCATCTATTGCAGGGGTGTCAAACTCATGCCATGGAGGGCCGAGACATTACACGTATTCTTTCCAAGCAGTTTCTCCAGCAGGTGATTTCAATGACAGCCCCTTCCCTCAAACCAAAGAAGGGTTCATCATTCAAATCACCTGCTTTAGTAACCGGCTGGAAAGAAAACCTGTAGGGTCTCGGCCCTCCGTGGCATGGGTTTGACACCCCTGCATGCATAACTCCATCTCCAAGCATACAATCGTGGATGAAACACAGACTGGCTTTTTGTGGTGTGGGTATTTCTAGATTGCATTTAAGGGCTGCTTTTCATCTATTTGATGGCACCAGCAGGCCTACAATAAGGCCTACAATCTGCTAATAAAATGAAACGATAGACGAGAATAGAATGCCAGGCTGAAGAATAGAAAAGACATGATATACATTATACATTACATTTACATCAAATGTATTAAATGAATGACAATAGGTCTAAATATAAATAGAATAAAGAGCTTGGGACAGATTTGTGACATTATGGATCCAGATCCTGCATGGTGTACACCGAGTCCACCGTAGTCGGTCACAAGTGTTGTCGTTTGGGAAAACTGCCATGATCAGCGATGTCAAGTGACACCTGAGCGACACACCTGCCTGCTGCCTCTGGGAGGCAACCGGCCTTGGGCTGCTAGTGCGCATGCGCGCCACTCGCTCACTTACTCACTCAAGGGCTCCGACTGTCATGGCGGTGACGGTCTGAAGCTACCACCTACCCGGGAGCAGCAACCAGGAAGCGAAAGCGACACAGCTGCGGCAGCACGGAGCCGAACGCCGTCCCTCGGCCAGCCGGGATTGAGTGCACTTTCCCCGACAGAGGAGAAACCGCGAGCGGACGCCTTGTGTTTTATTCCGGCGGAGGATAGGAAAAAACGGGCGGTTTGTGAGTTTGTCGCTACCTGTGTTGCACTCCCTGACAATAGCAACTTCCGCCGGTTGTAAAGTGGCCCTTTATCAAGCCTCCTCGCCGGCTAGAGGAGACGGTGAGGGCTGCCTTCACCTTCCCCGTCTTCCTTCCTTCCCCCACCGTCTCGTCGGGCAGGATTTAATCCGCCTGTGTGCTATCAAGTTACGGACTAAAGAAGAGGACTTCGCGGACGCACTCCCACGGCGGAAGAACACACTTTGTACTTTTCCTGTTGGACTGACTTTATTTGTCCCGAACGGGGAAGGACATGCTTGTGTAATGTGTCGGTAGACTGTCCGCAACTCGCCCAACTCACCCAACCCACCCAGAGGGGAATCGAAGTGGACCTCTCTCCTGCCTTGACTTGGATTTGCGAGGCGAACAGGTGCATTTACCTGCGGACGCCACCCGGGCCCCGCCTGAAGCAATGGCGAGCGAGGAGACCTCTGGCCCGGACGCCACGCCGGCCAACCTGGCTCTCAACCCGGCCGTGCCCATCAGGGGCATCCGGATGAAATTCGCCGTGCTGGCCGGTCTGATGGACGTCGGGGACGTGTCCAATCGAGACATCGTGGAGACCGCCTTCAACCTGGTAAGCTGATCTGGATTAGCTCGGAATAGCCCCCAGGTGGTAGTCACGCTGGGATCACTGGGACACGATCACGTCTGATATCACCTTGTCTTGCAAGTGTCTTTGCACAAAATGAAAGTGTTCAATGAAACCTTTTGTCGTTCCGCTGGCATTAACGGTGAAATCCGCCCTTTTGCTTTTGGAGCGTGGGAGGTGTCGGGCGGAGAGGGTGACTTTTTTTCGGGACAAAACCCCACGAAGGTGTACTCCTCGGAGGGGACGCGTTGGCTCCGTTTTTCAACACAACAGGTGTCAGCCATCCCAAACCGTCAAACACGGAACTACTACACTCGCATTTCCATGACAACCCCTGCTCACTCTCCAGGCATGACCAATCAACTTGCATCATATCAAAATTACACTTTCCTGACCCCCGCCATCTTGGTTGGGACACACCGACGGGGCATTCAGGGAAGCAAACTCATGAAGTGGTATTAAAACCTACATGACTAGCTGCAACCATACACACACCTCATGGTGCGCTTTCATATTTTTGCTGCTCTTCCGAAGACCTTGACTTATTTAATTTAAATGAGAATTTTATTGAAATTGCCAACATTTTTCTCACCTTTTTAAAAAGTAGAGATGGGCCGCACACACCTGGCACCATGGAAGACAAAATGGCAGCATGCAATAAGAATACCAAAAATATATCTGGAGATCCACGTGGTGCCTTCTTAGCAGCAGAGCAAACATTACAAAGAAAGAACTAGAGACATTTTCTTAGTGATACGTTGATAATCATTTGCGCTACATTTTGTACAGCATTATCAATATGGATGTATTCAATATGAGCCACTTGGAATAAATTCCCTTTTCCACTTGCCTGACCTACCAATGTGGTGGGAATGTTGTATCCTCCTGTTCAGAATGCCAATTCAGGTCATTAGCTTTACTGGCAGGAGAAATGTCGGTTAACTCCCTATTCCACGCTCCAACATCTTGAGGCTGATTGTCTCCATTTCTGTCTGCGGGCCATTCCATGTGTTCCAGGTTTGGCATCTGATGAGGGAAGTGGTCTTTCGGAAGTGTGAACAAGCTTAGCCCGTCTCCTGAGTGTCTTGTATCGCTTTAATCAAGCCGGCGTTTTACGATGCCTGCTGACATCATGAAGCTTCTCAGTGGAAATAAGAGGGACACGTTTATTCTTTGACCCAGCTCATATTCTTAACACGCACATACTTCCGGCCTTCAAAATAAGAGTGCTGTTTGTGTGTAAAGAAGATGAAGCTGCCATAAAAAGAATCTTCCAGTAATGATGTAATAGGAGTTGCATGGGTGACTACATCTCCCTTCATGACAAGCTGGTATTGGTTGAAGGTTTAGTGGCTATGTGTGTGGAGGCTGACATCCCATTAGAAAGATCCATTTCTCAATTACATTGGCCAAACGTGTATTGCGTCAATAAAGGTAAGCAATTTTACATTTCATTCATAGACATTCTGTTGTGAAAAATGAAAAACACACACTATGCTGGTAAGATAAAATGTGTCAAATGTAAACAATGTCCTTCTAAAAAAAAACAAACAAACAATGATTAGCAGGAAACAAATAACCCAGGCAGTTCCTGTGATGATGTATATTTCAGGTTCCCACTGGTTTACATAAAGGCACCGTGAGTGATACTATAATTACAACGTGAACGTGGTGAATAATGATTAGGTTTGACACCGGCGAGAAACCAACGTGGATGTGACACGATGACTGGTGTCAGGATGCTCATTGCCAAGACTTGTTGAAGCCAGTCAGCCTTCTAGTGACATTTCCAGGTCACTGATGGTGTGTGTGTGTGTGTGTGTGTGTGTTGCCAGGTTACATACAACCTGTTGGCCACCTCAAGTCCTGATCCAGGAGTCTGGCAGTGGCATGATGAGATTTCTTGGTGGGAAATCCCATATTTTCTGGCGGGGTGGGGTGAGAATGAAGGGAAGGTCGGTCAGTGTGAAGGGCAACTGGAGCTGGGCTGTTTTGGTGGGGTGTGGAGATGGAGCTAGAACCCGTAGGACTGCTTTGTCATGGCGCCAATACTGTAGTCCCCGGCTTGGACGAATGGGAATCTCACCCTCCCCTATGTGAGATCTGAGATCTGAGTTGCTTGATGGGTGCAGACTTTACGATCTCACCTCAAACCTTTAAAACTGGCAGCCAGGGTTCTGGGGCCCCATGGAAAACAAAAATCCCCCTGGGTGGGAGTGGGGTAGGGGGTTGCTTTTATCAACCCATTGGCTAGCAAATACATATTTATCTGTTCATCCCAAAGATGTGTTATACGTCTTTTAGGCTTTTTTGTGTCAGGCAAAAAGAGAAGCCGTAAAAGCAGCCACAAGGGGGCAGCCTTGCATTACTCCATGTAATAACACCTCCACAGGAAGCAGGAAGTCAAAGCATGGAGCCGTGTAGCGTGCACCAGGTTTTATATCGAAGGGAAAGGACACACATGTGATCGTTATCAGCCGATTTGAGCATAAAAGCCTTGTTGGAGCATCCCTACACTGCAGTAATCCAGTCATAATCCAGTCCACTAATTCATTCAGTGCTGTTCTGCGAGTAGGTTTCTCCCACGACGCTGTTGATGGCTACCAATCATCTTCCTACCTTGTTTGCTCCAAGTCACAAAGGCCACCATGCCACAGTTAGCTAGCTGACCCCGCCCCGTGTGTACACCCGCTTGATGGAGGACAGCTTTGCATAAATATTGTTTTAAAAACAGGCTTTGCTACACGTCTTGAAAGAGAGCCTGGAGCTCTGCCGTCTGTGTCAGTCAGCTACAGACGTTTGATCCTCTTCAGTGAATGTATGCAAAGCTAGCACAATGAAGATGGAGCTCACTTAACAGGAAAAACATTGCTTTAGTTTCCCCCCGTAGACTTCCTGTATGAAGGTATTGCTCACCACAGCAGGGTGTCAAACTAGCTGTTGGCGCGTGCGTGCATGCGTGCATGGGCTCTCCACTTTTTCAAAGTCATTTGTGCTAAACGGGGGCGTTGCCAATGGCGGTGTGTGCTGCCTGCAGGGTCGTGTCGCTGACAGAGCTGCTCTTTTTGCCCCAGGCATAGCAGGGATGCATAGTAGCGTTCAAGTGCTCCGATATGTGATGTTTGGGCTGATGATCATTTTGAACTTGAAGAGCCTCTCATCTCCACCTGGGGAATCACCTGCCTCTCAGGGACTGCGGTCACCGTGGAAGCTGCCTTGCTTTGTGGCATCATGCAACTCCTTGCACGTGACGTGCCGCCTGGAGTGGTTGTTGTGATCTAAACTTGTTAACTTTGCTCGCTCTGTCGGCAACAGCAGTGCTCCACTAGCGTCACCTCCGGATCAACATTCTGTTGTCCCAGATTTCCCATTTCTTTCACCGCTCCCTCCTTGGTTCCACTTTGAAAACACCCCTCCATTTTCACTTTTCACCGGACCCTTCAGTGAGCTGTCCCCCAGCGCGCTGCTATCCTACTGCTAACCATTAGCGAGTTGGCACGTGTCGACCAGAGTTTGTGTTTAAGAGCCTGCCCATGGAAAAGAAAAGTTGTTCATTTATAAACACTTAAGCAACATGCGAATGAAACTGCTGACATCCGTACTCGCACTATGTATTTTAGGCATGGCCAGCCCTGCCTTTCAAAGGGGGCGCCCCAAACCTGTTCCACCAGTCAGCCCTGAGGCTGAAAGGTTCTTCCTGCTCCGAGATACTAGGACCGTGTACCTGGCACGGCAAATTCTGGAAAAGATGCAATGCCGATGTCTCACACCTCGGTGTGAGACCACTTGTTACACACGCCTTCTGTCCTAATGCAAACCCTGAACTAACTGCCAGTGAGGCGAGTGCCTCACCTGATACTGGCAATACTGGTTTGACAACACACGTCTATCAGGTTGGGTCAGTAGGACTGCGGCGGCTGATCCTGGCTTGCTTCTTAATAATTGACTTTTTCCTGCCACCACTCTTCTCCCCTTGGAGCATGTGAGGTCACTGGCAACAAGGAAATGCTTTGTTGACTTTAGGATCCCATCGCCCCTTCCCGTGTCCGCCTCTGACATTCTTCAGCATGAATGTAGCAACACAACACATCTCCTTCAGAAAGATTTCCATGCACAAAAACAGACATGAGGTAGTGGTACTTCATGAGGAACCATTCTTTCCAACAGGACCCCAACAGCAGTAGCTTCAGGTCAAAGTTGGGCTGTGAAATGAAACTAAGATGACCAGTAGGGATGGATGAAAAGGCCTAAAATCCATATTGCCATCTACAGTATATTGAATATCAGCATACATCAATACATCTCTTACAGTACAATACAATTCTTAACCTTTTTGACGTTGAGGTCCAAATTGGCCTGGGGCCCATTAAATATTAACGCGATAGATTGAATTGATCTCATTCATTTGTTTTCAATATTCTTGAATTCTTTATGCCTTCCTACCCTCGTACCTTCCTACCTTCCTACCCTCCGACTAGATCTGTCTGCTGTTTCAGACGTGAAGCATGGCAGGTGGCACCTCCTGAAGATATTCTTAGAAATCCACCTCACTTCACTTTGCTCTTTTTTCATCAATCACCATCACTTTTGTCTCGCATTCCCTTCAGCGTGTTCACCAGCATCCTTGGAAATATCCTAGTCAAACAGCAATGGTGCCTTTTACAGTCAGTGGAGGCATCGCACTTGGCTAGCACATGACCAGCATGAAGCGGCTGGCGTATCAGTCCATGTGTTGATCCGTCTGAGCTTTGATGAAGATGCTGATACTGGAGTGACCTTTACAAAGCACCCTAACCAATCTCCCCTGACACTGCTCATTTCCTGGGGAAGCAGCCATTGCTTATTTTTTGATGTATTCATCATTGTCGAGTGTCCGCGGTGTAAAGACTGCCAGAGGAATGTAGTACTCGTCTGTGTGGAAACACGTATCTGATGGCCTCCTTCCTTCATTAGACTTAGTGATGCACTAACGTGGATAATGGCATGCCGCAACATTTTTCCAAAGTAAAAAACGTGCAGTGGCTTGAAAAAGGTTGAAAAACACTGTTCTAAAGTACTGATTACTACTGAATATCTCTTAAAGTGGCAGTTCTTATTGTCAAACAGGGAAGTTGTGTGTTTAGAAATAAAGCATCGTGTGTGTCAGAAGTTTAACATTTAACAATATGGTGGCAATGATCACTGATCAATCATGGTGATGTGCAATGCTGATATTGTTATGATCCATCCCTAGTGCTGAGGGAGGTCATGTCCTGGTAGGCGAGCGTGCTGCTTTGCTTTCATGGACCAGTGTGCTAAAGTGCATGAAGTGCATTTGCTTTGATGCCTTGTTAAAAAGAGGATTCGGGGGGGGGGGGGGGGGGCTAGAACGAGTAGCTTGGTCACAATCAGTATGACAGCTCATGCTCATTGGAGTGTTTTTCAGCTTTGGTTTGTTTAAAAAAACAAAAACAAAAAAAACTCGACCAAAACAAAAGGCTCTGTTGTATGTGGTCCTCATCTAAAGGTCAGTGGATTTTTATCTCGTGGAACAGAAGCCTAAGCCGTACATCACGCATGTGTACCTGCTAGCGGCATGAGCGTCGCCAAGAGTGTGGCAATACAACATCTTGCCATTTATGCCAAAGTGCAGCGTGAAGAATTAGAAAGGTGCCACCGGGATGTGATTTAAGTCCACTACATTTCCCACCACCACCTCTGCAGCAAGGCATGCTTCTTTTGATGGTCTGCATGCCTTTTTGGGCGTCCGACTAGCGGAAACGGGCGAGTGGACAAAAGGCCAGTGATGATTAGGTGATGGAGCTGGACTTTCTTTCTCTAATAATTGGAAGATGGCATGATCTTCTATCTTCTCACTGAGGATTTGAAAACCCCCAAGTGACCTTCAACTTGAGCGTGGCTCCAGCTCCGTGCACAACTTCCCAACCTTCCCTGCTGTGCTCCCATGTCCTTCTCCATGGAGACCATAGGGAGTGCCGGTGCTTTGTTACATCCCAGCGGCTGCTCGGCCATGATTAATTCAGGTAGGCCTCAGGGGGATCGGCCGGGCTAGGTTACCCAGTCGGGGGTGCTGGGGTGTCTGGTTGCCATAAAGCCATACTGTGTTGGTGCAGAGACAATGCTAGACCTGATCCAGAATAGCTCAAATGTAGCTTTAGCATATTTGGTTCTTACCAAGGTTTAAACTCGAGCTACAATACCCCAAAGCAAGAAGGGGGTGTGGGACAAAAAGTCATTTATTGAGAAGAACAATTCAAGTGAAAGATCTTTGGACAAAAAGCTGATATTTAGCTGAAACTTCCCAAGGTTTTACTGCTGATGGCTAAAGAACCCAAAAGGTAGAAAGCAACCTTTTTCTGATGAAAGATGAGTCTAATCTTCCTTTTGGTATGGACCGTGTTTATATAGTCCTGTGCCTTGGAAAATCAGTCATCTTTTGAACAATGGCTGGGATTGAACGAGTTCATGACTTCTTCATGTCATCTTCCATGTCCCGGAAGCCTACAACAGCCCAGCCATTGCTTTGGAGGTGCAGTGATCAATGTATTGATGTATTATGTCTTGTGTATGAAAAAGTCAACCATTCAACGAGCCATTGAACATCCGTGCAAGCCGGGAGTGCACGTATCTTCCATGTACTGTAGATGGAACCATAACTGCCATTTCCAGCCATAGGAGAAGGTATGATGGTGTATGGAATGGTCCACCATCCCTGCTGTCGAGACTGCGTGTGTTCATATTCACCAGCACCACATCTGCCGTCTTGCTAACCGCCAACTTTTATGTGTCCTCCCTCCAGCTGGTCGGCGGCCAGTTCGACTTGGAGATGAACTTCATCATCCAGGAGCCTGAGAGCATCGTGTGCATGGTGGAGCTTTTGGACAAGTGTGAGCCCACCTGCCAGGCCGAGGTGTGGAGCATCTTCACCGCCATCCTCAAAAAGAGCGTCCGCAACCTGCAGGCGTGCACCGACGTAGGTCTCATCCAGCTGGTGCTGCAACGCATATCGGCCACTGACAGCATGATCGCAGGTACGGGAGGAGGGCCACGCCACGTCAGGCTTTCATCCTTTTTATTTCCAGTATTGTTATGAGCCACTGTCCAAATATGTATTTAGTAGCGTGTCATGATGGCTGGTATGATGCCAGTGCAACACGCATGAGCAGGACTTGGCGTGTCCTTGCCGTTTGCATCAGTGCTCTTTGGGCCTCCAGCAACTGCAGTCAAGTGAGGATGAAGGAGATGAAGTGCAAATGTTTCCTACATCCTAGCTCTCGTACACCCTTCCCATCAGGTTTGCATGCTTGTTTGGTTATCGGTGTTATCGTGTTCTCAGACGCAGGTAGTAATATGTCCAGCTAGGAACAGGCCAGATAACCTGCTTGCTTTCTCTTCCAGACCTGCTGGTGGACATGCTGGGCGTGCTGGCCAGCTACAGCATCACAGTCAAAGAGCTGAAGCTGTTCTTCAGCAAGCTGCAGGGGGAGAAAGGCCAGTGGGTGAGTCCCGTGATGGCGTCACCAGCACGTCGCTCGCTGCCGTCCCCACCGGGCTTCCTGTGTCCTTGTCACACAGATGGGTCATGTTGGTCCAGATGATTTGTCTGCAGAGCTTTGGGATCCAAAGCAATGCTGCAATATGATTACCCTGGGCTCACACGGGCCCTAACCCTATCCGTCGCGGCACTCCTGATCCTAATTCGTCTTGCCGCCACCATGCCGGCTCCGGTAGGCGCTGCTGCGAGCGTCCGATCTGGCTGCGGAAACTGCGGCAGCGACAGCAGATGTTCACGCGATAACTAGCCTTGTATACAGGAAGTTGTTGTACACAATAGGCGTGTTTGCCTGGTGTTTTTTTGGTGCCGTGACATAATGTGTATAACAGACGAGTTTGGGGTGGCAGCCATCTTCTTTTTTGTTTCATCACACGTGCACGTGCTTGAACAACACTACCAACTCTCCTGGGCACGCAACCCAATCATCCACAATCCTTATGTGGAACATCAACAACACGTCTATTCCTTTTGTGTCTTCTAAAGATACGAAAACCGTTATGGGACACTCCTATTTCCACCGTGAAGGCCTCAAATGCTCCAACAAGGTTTTCTCTCCATGCCGAGCCAACAAAAAACCTTCCACATCATTTGTCTGTTCCCAGTTGTTCCTATGCACTAGGTGGCTCCTATTACCTGCCCTGTTAGATCTTCTTCTCTCTTTAGAACATAAAGAAGGGAAAGACGTGTTTCACATAAGGATTGTGGATGATGAGCACGTCAGGTCTGTTCGTTCAACGCCACAGTCGAGTAGTACATGTTGTGACATGGTTTGACCAACATGCTCCACCAGTGTGGCACTGGCGTGCAGATATGAAAAATGAGTTTTGTAAGTCCTATGCGCTTGACGTGTGACTGTCACTCAGCCTCGTCATGCAGTGAAGCTCCTGTCGGTGTTGAAGTACATGGCTCACAGGAACGGACCCGACTCCTTCTTCAGCTTTCCGGGGAAAAACGCTGCTGTGAGTTGACCTTTCCAAACTTTCCAGTGCTGCAAATGTGAGACCCGTGTGTTGTCTTCCAAACAGGCCATAGCTCTTCCACCCATTGCCAAGTGGCCCTACCAGAACGGCTTTACCTTCCATACGTGGCTCCGCATGGACCCGCTCAACAACATCAATGTGGACAAGGACAAGCCCTACCTCTACTGGTCAGTCCCTCCCATGGCCTCATGGTCCTCATCTAGAAAAATGGGACTAAGTCTGCATGTACCAGAAACCCCAAATTTGCATCTGGACAAAAAGAAAGAGTTGTCAAAAGTGATGCAATTTGTGGTGTATTGATTCCACCTTGAGTCATTCTTAATCTCGCTGGTGGGGAGACCACGAGGATGAAGAAGTGGACTGGGAAAACTCTCGTATTTGGAGGCCACAGCAGAGACATAAGATATATAAAACGGATCCCATCCGCAGGGCCAAGCGCCATGCACGTACTGCTGGGGCTTTTTGCCGGCCTTCTGCCTGCACAAGCCAGTACCGACACCTACTCGTGCCTGATGAAATGCTGGTCTTTGCACCAGCTTCTGTCTCTGCTCCAGCTCCACACACAATCCTAGCACACGATTTCTACGTTGAAATCTCTGGTTTGAGTGTAGATGTATTGTCTGGGGTTTCAGAGCGTACTTGCAGCAAATTGTACTAGCATGTTATTTTTCTTTGTATTTGGTTATTTAGACAACCCATACGTGCAGAACAAGTTCAGACTAGGAATAGACCGATATGGATTTTTTTCCATCCGATTATGGACTGCCGATTTAGCTTGGGCCAATATTTGGGGCCGATACTGCTTTTGCTCCCTCAATTTACATGAAACAATGACAATGATAACAAATATTATAGATCTGAAGTTTATTTATTGAAATGTAAACACTGAACACAGGATTCAGTTTACTTAAACACACATTTAAGTAAAAAAGTGTTTCATTCTTCAAGTATTGTCTATGAAATAAAATTAAAAAATATATTTTAACCATGAATATTTCATATTCAACCACACATAATTTAAAATAAAAGTATCTGGTGCTTTGAATTATTGAAGTATGTTGATGAAATAAAAACAAATATAGAAGCATAATTCAAACAATTGAGGTATTGCACACAGTAGTAACAAACTAGCAGATTGATAACGCCAAGCAATGACACAATTTAGTACTATATAGAAATGCTAGGCCTCTGATAGCACACACGGCTGCTCCAATTGGTTCTGTGCGTGTGCGTGCGTGTGCGTACGTGTGTGTGCGTGTGTATGCTCGGAGAGAGCGCACACACATAATAACACGACACTCATTTAACCTGAGCCCGGCCTTGGCTGAATGAAACCCCTCCAAACACCATGGGACTGAATTGCCGAGGTTGCCATGAAAGCGGTGTTGGTAACAGCTGTAATATTATCCTCCAACTACACCAACAGCTCCCTAATTCCAACGGTAGGCACTTTTAAAGATGAAGCATTCAGCAGCATTCCCGGTTTTCAGACCCACAAACTAAACTATATTGTCAAGCACGTATATTGCATGCACTTGGCGTTCATGTTTCCTGTTTCAAAGCAGGTGGAAATATTTCAACCAAGTTGAATACTTCCTGTTGCAGTGGGGGAGGGGTATTGCGACTGCATTTGTTGCAGGGTCCTCGGGCAACACAAAGCTGGCCATGGATGCCTGTTTGTAAATAATGCGGTGGAAAAATACACTGGCGAACCCAGGCACGTATTGGCCGATGCCGAGTCAAGTAAAGAACGCAAATATCGGCCTGATGTATCGGTGGATCCTTAGTTCTGACCCACTCTTGGAGAAGCAGTGACTTAAGATCTCCAAAAGGCTACGAAGGTGGCGTCCTGATGCACACATCGTCATGTGGCCTTGTCTTGATACTTCACATACGGTGCGTGGAAAGGCTTGGCAAGCCTGGTATTCTAGGATTCTGCCCGGGAATCTTACACCTTGGTTTTTTTCTTTCAGCTTCCGTACCAGTAAAGGCCTGGGCTACTCGGCGCACTTTGTGGGCGGCTGCTTGATTGTGACCTCCTTGAAGTCCAAGGGGAAAGGATTCCAGCACTGTGTGAAGTTTGACTTCAAGCCCCAGAAGGTGAGGGCAAAAGCCAAACAATGGTGGCCCCAATGGTGGCCCTGCGTACGTCCTGGCATAACGGCCCAGGTCTGTCCACACAAATGGAGATTATTTTCAAAAGTGCTCTTTTCAGAACGTTATTTCCCATCTGTCAGCAACATTGAGTTAATATAAAACGGAACGTGGATGAAAGATGATCTGTACTGAAATGCAGATGTCATTATGACTACCGTGCTGTGAAGTGTCAATCATTATCCATCCAGAAACGACCCCATCGGCTGTGTGAGTCAGGACTAGCGGGGCTGCTTCGTTTGTCATCTTAGATGCGCGTTTACTCCACAAAGACCAGAAAACGACGGGGAAGCGAGTCGTCAAGTGACCTCACCAGCTGTGTTGTGTTTTCAGTGGTACATGGTGACCCTGGTGCACGTCTACAACCGCTGGAAAAACAGTGAAATTAGCTGCTACGTCAACGGAGAGCTGGCCTCCTTTGGGGAGATTGCCTGGTTCGTCAACACCAGCGACGTGAGTGGAGATGTGGAGATGCTATTTGTTCTTCTCGTGTGGATGACCAGTCACTCTTGACATTCCTGCCCTAGAGGGCTATGGAGCCGCTGCAATTTACCCTCCATCTGTGTTAAAAGGAACGTTTACACCGCAAAAGCACATCAAAGAACACTGGCATTAACAGCTGTGGCTGTAGGCAACCTTCTGGTGTAGCTTTTCAGTCGCTCCACAAGATGAAAGGAGAGGCTTTAATCAAATGTAAATGTTTGTAAAACATGAAAAAAGCAGAATGAATCCAGAGCCACCATCCACCAGCACCGGCCTGGACCAACACATAGCCACACTAACGCTAGGTAAGCTCATCAAATCCCACATGCTCCCAGCTTTGGGAGCAAATATGAGGGGAAGGAGAGGCTAAAAATAGCAGGTGTAGTAGATGTTCATGCTAAGAGATGCTTCCTGACCACAAGCAGCAGAAAAGCTCTGTGAAGCAGCCTTTCCATTTATAGCAAACGTTTTGCTGGCATCTTTGCTGCTATTTTGGGTTCTTTTTATGATCACATGACCTTCTTTTCCTCTTCATCTTTCCAAATGGCGTGCTTAGCTGTATTGCCTTTCTGGAGATCTTAACGCCGCTGTTCAAATCCCCGCAGACGTTTGACAAGTGCTTCCTGGGCTCGTCCGAGACGGCGGACGCCAACCGTGTCTTCTGTGGCCAGATGGGGGCGGTCTACTTATTTGGAGAGGGCCTCAATGCCGCTCAGATCCTGGCCATCTACCAGCTGGGTCCGGGTTACCAGGTGAGGCGGAAAGGAGGATGCATTTTCTACCGCTTATCCTCACAAGGGTTGTTCAGGCGAGCCAGCCAATCCTACACAGAGTGGGCGTGTCTCGTCGTACCGGCATCACTTTCATACCATTTATTGTTGATTGATTGCATCCTGCTGCGGCGAGGAACGACTAATATTAAGATTACAAATATATATATATATAATATATAATATTATTCAGTTATGGTCGCACTATTATAACAATATATCTGTTTAAAAAATCATATGTTATTAAATACATGAATGTGATTGTAATGAAGGCCTGACCTAACTGCAGATGAGTACGAAACCACTGCTGCCTTGCCTCTTCATGAAAATGGCATCCCTTATTTCTATTTCAGCATGTGTCAGGTTAACCTAGCAACAGACGAGTTTATCAAATGACTTTATCAGATGCAGCGTGACGTGACACACAAGACATATTGGGATTTGAATCCTGGTGCCAGGGCTACTGGTGGTGGTGTTATTTCTTCAGGCACCTGAGGGCACAAAGGAAGTGGCAGCTGTCACTCTGTCTGCTTATTTTCAGCCATGTGCGTCTCCTTTTGTCCTCCTCCAGGGCACGTTCAAGTACAAGGCCGAGAGCGACTTGATGTTTGCCGAGCACCACAAGACCCTGCTCTACGACGGCAAGCTGTCCTCCAGCATCGCCTTTGCGTACAATCCTTGCGCCACAGACGCCCAGCTCTGCCTGGAGTCCTCCCCCAAGGACAACGCCTCCATTTTCATCCATTCCCCTCATGCGCTCATGCTGCAGGTAACGTTCATTGACTTGCTTTCTCTACTCCACACCAAGCAGAGACCCGGTTGTCACGTTTTTAGCGTAGCAGCCTCGTTAAGGCCACAGGTGTGAATGTGGGGCACTGGCCAGACCGCTGCCCCCGCTGGAAACACCTCTGCTGGTTCATACCAGCTTTGTGAAGAACACCCTCAGCAGCACCAGCCATGCACCATGCCAAACGTGGGACCATATGGCACCCATGTTTGGTGAGGTTTGCAACACAAATACAATAACAAGTCAATAACCAACCAAAATCATCATCATACATGTACGACGGCTACTTGGCTTGTTCCCTACATCTTCATATCAATAACTCTTCTGGAAATCTACTTAGACATGTGAAATACTTTTGCCGCTGTTCCAATGGTCACTAGGTTTTATACATGCTGTTTGTATACTGTATTACATATTTCATATTCTTAATAAGAAACTCCTGCGTGTGCGCACGTGTGCAGGACGTGAAGGCGGTGGTGACCCACTCGGTCCAGAGCGGCATCCATTCCATCGGGGGAGTGCAGGTCCTCTTTCCGCTTTTTGCCCAGCTGGATTTCTGCCAGCCCTCCAGCCAGGAGTTGGACACCTCTGTCTGGTAACTATGGAAACCATCATGCTCATACACGTGTGGCTTCATTAGGCGTCAGGCCCGTTTTGGCTTCACCTGTACAGTACATAAAGGTTTGATGATGATGATGATGCATAATCTGGACAGCCGCCGCCATGCTCGTCCTCCTTCCAGGCGACAACCCCTCACCAACACCAAGGGGACACGACACCCCCATTCAGTCACATCCCATGTCATGCGTGCCCGTCACGCTGGAGGCTTGTCAGCAGCTGACGCAGATTCTTCTTCTGTTTGTCTCCTTTGCCTCCTAGCTGCACTCTGCTCTCCTTCGTCATGGAGCTGCTCAGGAACAGCGTGACCATGCAAGAGCAGGTCCTGGCCTGCAAGGGCTTCCTGGTCATCGGTTACACCTTGGAGAAGGTAGGACAACATGACGGTGTCAGCCAGAGTTTCACCAGGAGTGTTATGTTACCTTGTCAAAGGTAGAGGTGGAGACATGATGGCTGGTCCCAAAAAGCCTTTATCTGCAATCCAGAACCACGTAACTCCGTATCATTCCATGCTGGAGCCTATCCCAGCTGACATAGGCACCTATGACAGTTTAGCCAACATGCAACTTTGATCTTTCGTTCTGAGATCCAGCTGATTGTATAGAAGTCTTTGTTGCAGGCTTGTCATCCTTGTAAAGGAGCAAGTCATATGCTGTAGGGCAGCACCATGGCGCTATGACATGACGCTGCCACCACCATGCTGGACTGTAGCATGGAAAAGCCAAAGGGAAACATTAAAGCCATCTTTGTCTACATGTGCCCCCCCCCCATATGCCTGACCACCGCCTGCAGTCGTCCAAGGTCCACGTGACACGGCCCGTCCTGGACATTGTGCTGGCCTTCTCCAGATACCTCAGCAACTTGCAGAACGGCATCCTGCTGCTCAAGCAGCTCTGTGACCACATCCTCTTCAACCCCGCCCTCTGGATCCATGCCCCCGCCAAGGTAGCAAACACAACCACTGTCACCTTTGACCTTTTCCAACACCCTGCTCCTGCTTCCAGATGTAATTACGTTTGTACTTCTATCTATCATCAGCATTCTAGCGAAAATACCAGCAGTAGAAATGCAATCAATATTAAAACGCTTTGAACCAAACGTACACACATACTGTATGTACTATGTGTATACAGTATACTACATACATACGTACATACAGGGTCAGGCAAAATGATCTGACACATCTGTAGGTTCAATAAAAGGCAAATAAAGTAAAGAAACAAAAGTGTTTTTACTTTCCAAAAGTACATATAATGCCATTGTGTTCATTATGTTTTAAAAATGACATCAGTTCTGGCGGTGCAAGGTCGGCTGCTTGATTTTGGTTCCAATGCAGATCCAGTAGCTGTGAAGTTGGTAACCAAAACAAGATGGTGTTTGGAGCTGCTACAGGATCATGGCTACCAAGATTGAAGTGCAAACGGGACGCTGGTTGTGGTGCAGTTAGATTCCTTTGTTTGGTAAACGTTTCCACAATGAAAGCGCCATGCTCACCAGTCCAACTCATGGCGGCAACTGGAAAACAAACCACAAGCAATGGCGTTATAAAGAAACACAGCAAAATGGCATTACATGTGCTTTTTTCTTTCTTTACTTTATTTGCCTTTTATTGAACCTACAAATGTGGCAGATCATTTTATATATACACACATATACACATATATACACGCACAGTATAATGTATGTTAGTACAGCATATATTTTGGAGCATCCAAATGAGGGATGTTCCAATGAGGCATTCAGATGAAAGAAGGGTGGTAATGACAATAAAATGGTTTTCCTTGGTGTGGTGTGGAGGCTTTCCCAGCTTAGGACTTTGTGATCCGCAGGTTCAACTGACCCTGTACACGTACCTGGCCACGGAGTTCATCAGCACCGTGACCATCTACAACGCCATCCGCAGGGTGGGCACCGTGCTGCAGGTCATGCACACGCTCAAGTACTACTACTGGCTCATCAACCCTCAGGATCGCAGCGGCGTCGTGCCTAAAGGCCTTGGTCAGACCTTTTCCTCCCTACCCGCATTCTCCTTTCTCGTCTAAGCAGGGACGCCCGGACTTCCCTCTCCTCTGCTCCTAATGTCTCCTAAAAATCATTCCAGATGGACCGAGGCCGACCCAGAAGGAGATGTTGTCTCTGCGAGCCTTTCTGCTGCTGTTTGTCAAGCAACTCATCATGAAGGTAGGCTGGCCACACGTCATGAGACCAGGCGGAGATCTGTGTGCCTGTCTGTGCTTGTAGGACCACGGTGTGAAGGAAGACGAGCTGCAGAGCATTCTCAGCTATCTCCTCACCATACATGAGGTAAGCTGATGCTTCCACTATGTGGCCGCTAGATGGCAGCATTGCACCACCCACCATGACTGCCCAGGGGCCTTTCTGTCCTGCAGGATGACAATCTGATGGATGTTCTGCAGTTGTTGGTGGCACTGATGTCTGAGCACCCTGGCTCCATGGTGCAGGCCTTCGACCAACGCAACGGCATTCGGTATGGCCTAAAGCAGTCAAATATGCACGTGGAAGTGTAATAGAAGTACCTGCTGCTAATATGCAATGTACAAATGTAACATAGTCTTCCCACCATTTGTGTCTGGCAGAGTCATTTACAAGCTTTTGGCATCCAAGAGCGAAGGGATACGAGTGCAGACGCTAAAAGTCTTGGGCTACTTCCTGAAACATTTGACACCAAAGTAAGCACTGCGACAAATATACTTCACGTTAGCCTCGCTTTCTCTTACGCACATGATAGGACGTATGTATCTGTACAACTTTAGACTGGACCTATAGGATCTAGATTGGCAACTGAAATATAGAACAGGGGTGTCCAAACTACGGTCTGGGGTCCATGTCGAAGTGGGCCGTGCCGGTGTCCAGATGTGAGGGCGGTCTAGCTGTGCAAGTAATATGAGCTTAATCATACTTCTCCGTTGAGACACTAGGTGGAGCTGCTGTCTTGGAAAAGTAAGCGGAGATGGTGGAAGGTGAGATTCCATCTTGAAGGGAGTGCTATGCTATGCTAGGGGCCTATGTTAGCCAGGTTAGTGGAGTCTACTCTTAGGTGTGGAAGTTGCATCCACGGACACTAAAAGCATACGCGATGCTGCTCAAAGACGTGGATGCACGTGGAGAGATGAGAGAAGGAGAAGGTGTGTCGAGTCCAGCCGTGCCCTCTCACGGTGCTCTGTCGGTGGGAAAACCAACATGTCTGGAGTACGCGTTGCAGGCCCTGCCAAACCATGAAAACAAGAAACTTGTAGTCCGGGAAGGAGGACGCTTTGTGTTGTAGAGAACGATAGTCGTCGTTACATCAGAAAATGAGGTGTACTGTATATTCGTGAAGGTGTAGTCACGTTTGTCGTGTTCTCCTCAGGAGGAAGTCTGAGGTCATGCTGAGTCACAGCCTCTTCTCCCTGCTCACAGAACGCCTGACGCTCCACACGGGCCAGTTCTCCATGACCACCTACAACGTGCTCTTTGAGGTCACTTGGCATTGCAGGAACGTATAACGGCTGTGTTTGGTAGAAATTCATGAAATTCATCACCCCACCCCCATTAGATTCTCACAGAGCAGATCTGCACACAAGTCATTCATAAACAGCATCCAGACCCGGACTCCACCGTGAAGATCCTCAACCCGCGTAAGTGCCTCCTCCAAGCCTCACACTTGCACTGCAGCATTATTCCCGTGCATGCCCCCCCACATGGATCCCAGGGTACTTTATTGATGGGTTTTCATGCAACTGTACCTCCAGTAATGTTCTCCTTTATGGCACTTCATTGCTTCCATTCGCCATATTCCCAAATGGAATAGTTTATATTTTAATTGATGCATTACTCCAGCGGCTCATAATGTGTAGAAACAACAACACGCACGGTCCAGCCAGGCTGATCTCGGTGACGCTCCCCCCACGTCTCTCTTGGAAGCTAATGACCCCAGACACGGTCGGCATAATTCATCCAAACGCTGGCTGTGCTTTCAGTGGGGCCAAAGCAAAAGCATGACGACCACTGCACTGTGGCACGTTCCATCCAGTCTACCATACCCGCTTAGTCGGCTCCACGGTCGCACGTCTCTTGCTGCACCTTCTAAAGATGGAAAAACAGACGAAAAGAGGCAGCTAAGAATGCACGTCATGGGACGCACCCAAAAAGCGCCAAGAAGGCTCCATGTCCTCCATGTCAGCTGCATATGAAGCACGTTGTTCCACCCATCATTTACAGTGTCAGCGCTTAACATATGCTGGTTCAAAATCTCACTGAGTATGACGCTTCTGTTGATGTATTGTAGAGATTCTGAAGGTCACAGCTGCCTTGCTAAAGAGCTCCCCGCTGTCAGCCGAGAGCATGGAGGTGCGTAAGGTGTTCTTGTCTGACATGATCAAGCTGTTCAACAACAGCAGAGAGAACCGCAGGTAAAACACCACACCCAACCCACCCACCCACCCACCCACCCAACACACACACATCCACCCGCGCCGTGGTGGCCTTCACAGCCGTGTCCCATGGGCCCCCCAGGAGCCTGCTGCAGTGTTCGGTGTGGCAGGAGTGGATGCTGTCGCTGTGCTTCATCAACCCCCGCAGCAGCGAGGAACAGAAAGTCACAGAGATGGTGTACGCCGTCTTCCGTATCCTGCTCTACCACGCCATCAAGTATGAGTGGGGCGGCTGGCGTGTTTGGGTGGACACCTTGTCCATCACACACTCCAAGGTCAGACTGCTTGTTATCGCCACACACACACACACACACACACACTCTATCTGCAGCGCTTTCTCCACCTTCCTCCTTTTCATCTCTAGCAAAGAATCTATGGTTTTCCTACAGACACCAAATGAGCATTAAGGCATTTCAAAGGAATATTGGATAATTGGATAATTAATTCCCAGCAGAATGAAGGACACGGAAAGCCAACCTGCAGCCCACACACATGTGATGGCATTTCTAGCATCAGCTGCCTTGTCCTTGGTGGGAACATTGGGAGGGGTCAGCCTTCCACTCGGATGGCGGTCTGGGCTGCAGTGGGCTCATTTCATCCTTTTGATGATGGAAGCCCCTCGTACCTCCATCGTTTGGATGTTGCCAAAGGGTGCACAGGTTGACTCCTGACGTTTAGGAACCGAACCCGACGGCTCTGCTCTCCAATCCTCCTCTGTTTCCGTGTAGGAGATCTTCCATCCACCAAGCACACGGCAAAGGGATCTTTGACAAAGACCCTGTTGCCCTCTCCTCTTCCAACTGGCTGAAGTAAGGGGAGTGAAGGCAGGGTTGAAGACGTGCACTTGGCACTGGAGGCCAGTAGGGGGTGCAGGCAGGCCACTGTACTGTCTAGGTAGTTGTCATGATGATGATGATGATGATCATATCTCATGTCAAGGCCCCTTTGCGCACTGGATGGAAATGGACAGCTAAAGATCATGAAAGAAAAGGTTAGAATACCAGGCTCTTCCTTTCTGACAGAGATGTGCTGAAATGATGATGATCATATGCCGTACGTATTTTTAATGCATCTGGCCTGTAGCGTTACAATCACTGGCAACCACAGGCAGTGACTGGAAGATATGAGTAATTAGCAAAGCCTATTGTTAGCCAAACCAGTGGTGAATATACTGGCCATCTGTTGTTCTCCTTGGTGGGGAGATTTTAGGAAGTAGGGCTGGGCGATATATGGAGGTTTTAAATATTCATATTTACTTGAAGCGCCGTATGAAAGCCCAGCATATGGTTGATATGGATATAGGCTGGATTTGAGCCGTATCTCCCTCAGGCCTGCATGCAGGCGGGAGGAGGGAGGAGGCTCAGTAGAAGCTACCAGGCTAGCGCGTCTGCAGTGGAAGAAGCAGGAAGTGGGTAAGATGGAGGTACTTCCAATCCAGAGCGTTAATCATTTTCACCACCTTAAAACTCAGCCCAAACTCCAGTATGAGGGATGGGTGCCACGTCTGCCGCCTTCCTCAGACAGGACAAGCAACCTATCGCATTGCTAATACATGCTCCCCCAGGCACGAGTGGAAAAAGGCTGCTGGTCCACGGGCCACACCTTGGTCTCTAAACATGTTCACCTGCAAATACTACTAATATCAAGTATTTTGGACTTGCTGACATTTCACCACTCCTTCATATTTAGTTTTATTATTAGCTGAGGATTTGAACATAGCCGAAGGTTTGTTCTAAAAGATATCTGCCTTTTCTCGATGTTCTATAAGTCGTTGAACAGATGGATATTAACTCTGGAGTTGAGATGATTATCCACATGGACTGCAGTTGTTATTGCTATCATATCCATTATGAAATGGACTATGTCCAAATCCACGCCTTTCTCAGCACCAATCTGAGGGCTTCCTTCAATAGTACCATGTGCATACAGTACATACATAGTACTACTGAATAATGGCCAGCCTCTGCGCCACTGAAGTGTTCTTATCTGGTTCCTCTGTGGTGAAAGCAGGGAGGATGTGGATCTGGATATGTGTCATTATCCAGTCCAACTTCCTAATTCCAGATGCTCCTGTCCCGTTGCTGGTTGTGGACCTCACTATTAACGTGGATGAATGACTAATGTGTCATGTTGTAAATGGCAATGGCGCCCTTTGCTTTCCCGGCTCAGGCACCAACTCCTTGTCTTCCAGTTGGCATCTTAAACCTTCACCTCCGTGGATCTAGGCTTGGATCTGACTGTCAATGTAAGACAGATCATGCAAGTGTAGCCGTGCACCTTTAGCCAGATCCTCACCATGCTTGCATGCAGCGTAGCCTCATTTGACCTAATCCTCACCAACACACAAACCTTGATGAAAACATAACCTCTTTGCTGCACATCATTGGAGCGTGGAGGTCTTGGGAAATGTGAGCTCTGTACGCACACACTCGCACACTCGCACACACGCACACACGCGGCACCCCGTCCTCTGATTCCAGCAGTTGCGGGTGGGGGCGGTGTGCTGGCCACAAAAGATACATGCATGTGCTATAAAAAGGCTAAAGAAACTCAATTGCAATTTTATTGTGGCGTTTGATAGATTTCCTGCCACCTTTGTAGCAGCAGAGCTGTTTGTCACTGTTGCTCCCCCCTCCCACCGCCGCAGGGCTCTCCGTCTGCGTGTTTGAATAGCTGCTCTCCTTCCCCTCCTTTTTCCTCCGAGGAAGCCCTGCTCGCTCACAGCTGCATTGAATATTCATGGGAATAGTCCAATCGGAGAAACAAGGCCTCATAAATCCACGCAGGCCAACAGGGAGCCCCCACATCAGCACCAACGTTGTCACCTCCGTCTTTGTACCGCACCACACAGTACTACTCTGCAGTGTGTAGTATCTTTAACACAATGCGGGAATGGCACCGACTTTTATTTCTTCAAATGAACACACGACGGTAGAAAAGAATAGAAGGCACCTTTGGTATGTTTTGATCAAGAAAGGAGCGCGTATTGAATGAACATTGTGCTACATCCATAATCATAATAATAATAATAATTAGGGCAGTCCTTTCTTACTGTATTGGATGAATACAAGATGAACCATATATACTTCTTATGTATTTAGAGCTCCAAATGAACCACCATGCCAATCGAGCTAAAAGCTAGCATTAGCTAGTGTAAAAATCCACGAGTGTGATACTTTTACCTTGACTAGTAGTAGAACGTTAGAATCCACTTTAAAGTGTTCGAAATGAGCAACGAGGGGTTGTGTTCACAGACATCACGTAGTTTAGGGGCAATGTCATTTTTCCAGTGTCTTACTTACTTGGCATACTTTAGATGTAGCAGACTACAGATATTACAGCTGTTATCGGGGGGGGGCTGGCCAAACACACGACTGCTGAGATGGGCGGAGCGGATGTGGACGCGTTGAGCACGTGCAGGATGGTGGAGCAGCCATGGCTAAAGGTCCAATTAAGGGCGAAGGAATGATGAGGAGGAAGAGTGGGCCTGTATGGATTAGCAGTCGCTGCTTCCCACTACCAAGATGGATGAGCAGCCGTGTAGCAGGCCAATTTACCACAATAACGCCTAATTAATTACCAACAATCAGCCTGTGACTTTCTTCTAATTCCCATTAGTCACATGCTCGCTCCTCCATTTGTATGCTTTTTGCTTTCCAATGCCTTCCTGCTGTTCAAATAGCCTCGGGTTGGGGGGGGGGTCCAGTTTCACTCAGCCCGCCAAGCCATCTTTGACTTCCTGTCCTCCGGCCTCAGTGATTAATGGCGGCGCGGGAGGATGGTCGTCCACGCTAACAGTGTGTGCCACTAATCTCCCGGCGCGTACAAGCTTGGCCTCTTCCTCAAACGCCAACGCCAAGCATTGTCTCTTGTAGACGAGCGGTCTGGGCCACCGCTATCAGATGCTAGCTAGACTCTAGCCCAAAAGGCCCAAATCCTGCACCCTGTTTGGTCTGTCGTGGTGGCGGTCTATGAGGAAGCCAAGACCAGCAGTCATTGGCTGGCAATCAGTCTCATCTCCAGTAGAAGCTTGGCAGCAGGTAAATGTTCTACCTCATCTCCTCACCCTTCCCAAACCTGAGCCATCATCCTGTCCTCCTGCAGACATAAAAGCACGCATCTTAGCAATGGGTGCTACTTTGGGGAAGGAAGACATTGTCCCTCCATTTGGGGATGCATCAGGGCACCCCCAAACAGCAGGACCCGTGCCAGTGGCTGCTTGAAACACCAGTGATGTTTGATTCCTACCATGGAGATGTAAGACAACGCTCCCAACTAAACTCTTGCTTTTCATCCTTTTGCATCTTCAGGTCACCTTCGAGCAGCACAAAGCCAGCCTGTCCCGCATGTTCCGCCAGTACCAGCATCAGGAGTCTGCTGGGTCTCTCGGCCCGGTCCGAACCGTCTCTGGGGTCAGCCAAAGCTCAGAGACCACAGTGTGCATGAATGGACAGTCTTCAGAAGGCCCGCCCCCGTCCACCGTCATTGAACTCACAGTGGACGCGTCGTCGCCCGTGGCCGTGTCCAGCGTGGAGGATGAAGCAGCAGCTGTGGTGGACGGACAGAAGGAGAACACAAACCAGCAGACAGCTGATGACGAGCTGGAGATGGAAATAGACGCAAAGCAAATACCCGAGGCCCAAGACCCTTCTAAAGAAGTGGACTCAGGGACTGAGGTGGTGTCCGCCTGTCTGGACGACGGCGAGGACTTGGTTGACGTGTCCTCCACTAGCGACCAGGTGGACAGCCAAGAGGAGTCCTCGTTTGCCCCGGCCGCTACCGAGCAGGAAGTGGCCGTGGCTTCTCAGGAGGGTGGGGATAATGAAGCAGATCAAGGTAATGACGGAAGTGATGTGAAGAAGGAAGATGAAGAAAGCGGGGACGAGGGTCAGAGAGCAGAGGCTCCATCAGCTGACACCTTGGAAGAGAAAGTCACGGAGCCACCAACAGAAACGGCCCAGGAAGGGTCTGCACCCTCAGCCCAGCAGTCCACGGTGCCCCCTGCTGACCAGGAGGCGGCCTCTGCGTCAACAGCTCCGCCTTCACATGATGCCAGCACTGCTGCCCCTCGGGAGGAAGCGCCATCCGGCGGCCCAGCAGCAAGCACCGCCGCCCACAAGACCAAGGAGATCAAGATAGCCCGGCTGGACGTGGCCAACGTGGCCTTGGACACGGAGAGGCTGGAACTGAAGGAGACGCCCACCGCGGTATGCCTCCTTTTCTTTTTGGAATCGGTATCGATATCATGTACTGCAGAGGACCTGCAGAGGACCTGCAGAGGACCTGCAGAGGACCTGCAGAGGACCTGCAGAGGACCTTCATCACTTCCTACACTTCAACTCTACAGCTCCTCTACAGTTTAAGACGCTGAGAAAGCTAAATATGTAAACATAATAATAATAATAATAATAATAATAATAACAACTTGTCTCTCATGTTATGTTACACTTTATATCCTTTTTTTTTTTTACCAGTAATTGTGTTGAACTGCAATTAGTAGTACTACAGTACTGTCCAGTATGCTGTCTGCCCATGTCCATTTATACAAAACATGGAAGTGTTACAGCAACAGGAAGTACTGTACATGTAGTAAGCGTTTGGGGCCAAGTATTAGCGTGTAGCATGACTTGCTACATAGTAGTCTGATACTCTAGTGGTCCTCACTGGTCTGCTGTGGCGTCTGCAGGAGATGAGCCAGGGCCAAACGGCAGCCGCCGGGGGTTCCGCCGGCCCGCTGAGAGAGAGCGGGACCTCGGTGCCACGTTCCACCATGTTCCGCATCCCGGAATTCCGCTGGTCCCCCATGCACCAGCGCCTCCTCACAGACCTTCTATTCGCCATCGAGACAGACGTGCAAATGTGGAGGAGGTATGATTGCTAATTCATCTTTCTCTTGTGCTAATATTCTATGTATTGATTACATCATTGGGATGTCAGTTGTAGTTAATGACCTAGTCTCCCACATCCTCACCTCCGTCTTCCCTCGCTTCTCAGCCACTCCAGCAAGACGGTCCTGGACTTTGTGAACAGCGGCGACAACGTGGTGTTCGTGCACAACAGCGTGCACCTCATCTCCCAGGTGGTGGACAACCTGGTCATGGCCTGCGGGGGCATCCTGCCGCTGCTGTCCGCCGCCACCTCCTCCTCGGTGAGTGCTCACCATACAGGAAGCTATCTATCCGCATCCACCTTCGGCCAATCGCATTAGCCCGCCGTTAGCTGCTCCCTAACATCGTTAGCATCTTTCTGTTTTTTGAACTGCTGTCTGACCTCAGCGTCTGCGGCTCTTTTATGGCATTCTTAGCGTGTGTGACCCGGCCAGGGCGGATTTATTACCGCCCTGTCAAGACTTTACAGATGCCATGTGTACATGCACACATGGCATCTGTAAAGCTTGCCTCTAAGGGGCTTTACAAGCATAGGACATTCCCTCTGATATCTGTGTATAGTTCTCTAATAGTTATTTGACTAATACATACTAGATTATAAATCAATCTGGTGCCTGCTACCTTCTTCAGTTGAGTAGCATGACGTGAGGAGAGGAGAAGTGTTGCGTACTTTTGATTGTACTTGCAGTACTACCATGCTTACTTTGTTCTCTTGGTCTCGACCGGCAGCACGAGATGGAGATCACGGAGCCGTCGCAGGGCCTGACGCTGGAAGCCTCCATCAGCTTCCTGCGGCGCCTGGTGGGCCTCATGGACGTGCTGGTCTTCGCCAGTTCGCTAAACTTCACTGAGATCGAGGCGGAGAAAAACATGTCATCGGGCGGGATCCTGCGACAGTGCCTCCGCCTCGGTAAGACGCTCACCGACTCTATTTTCTTCCAGGTTTGACCTTGCTCTCTTCGGGATAAATTGCCTGTTCTGTTATCTCCGTGTTGGCCGAGCCCTCCATCAGCGGCTCTCTGCTGTTATGCTAACCCCCAGCGCATGACCATGTGGTGATTTGGCCGTAATGGCCCCGCTGCAGCGTGGCCTCGGGGCGCTTGGCTTCCCATCAGGCATTGCTCCGTGTTCCAGTACAGTGGCAGCCGGGTGGACCATCGCTCATTTCTGATACAGCATCTTAGCTAATGAGCTCATCAAATATCAATAATATCAACATTAATCTAGCAATAAATGCCCCTTCGGACACCCCGGCGTACGTTAACACTTCCTGCCTTTGACTTTGTGGCGTAATACGGCTCTTTCAATAAATGAGAGGGGTGGAAGTGTAATGTTTTATATTCATATGCGTAACACAAGGCTCCAACAAGGCGTGTATTTGTGTATTTGGTTGAGCTTGCACGTTCCTCTAATTAGAGTTGTGCTCCAGAAGTCCAAACATGAGAGGCTGGCAAGCAGCCGTCTTGAAATGAATATTTGATGGGCTATGTGCTGCCAGCTAATCTGATTTGGGACCAGTGTAACAAGGTTTTAGTGTCTACCGCCCCCCGCCCCCCTTCCTTTCCCTTCTCCCCGTGTGTCTTTGAAGCAAACGGCGCTATGAGAGACTGGTCCTAATGGAATCATTCCCTCTTTTGCCATGTGAATGGCGGCGAGTTGACATCCGTCACATGTCAAGTAGCAGAGCAGCATGGACAGTCGAGTCTGGAGAGCCAGACTTTTCCAAGCTGAAGTTCCAGGAGAACACGCAAGGACAAGGGCGTGCCCAGTCAGCACGTGGGATTTGTTCCGCACCCTTGCACTGCCACCTTGGAGCGGGACAGGAGTGACCCGTGCTGCCAGGGTCGCCCTGACCTTGTCACGGCCCTGCTGGATAATTCTAGCCTTGTCTTGCAGTGTGCGCCATGGCTGTGAGGAACTGTCTGGAGTGTCAGCAAGCTCACCTGAAGCACGGCAAGGACGCCTCCGCTCTCGGCAACGCAGCCGCAACAGCACAGGCAAGTGTTATACGTGCACGCAATGCCATCCAGGAGCTAGAATTAACACACAGTATCAGGGTTTGGGAGCCAATGGGAGGTGAAGGAAGTAGAGGAAGGACTGCATCTTCCAAAGCCCCACCCTCCCTCCCGCTGACCACCAAGTCTTATTACATTAGCTCCTAGCTTATTGTATTATCGTATTAGCCCCCCCCCCGTGTGGCATTGTAGTTCTTCTGTTGAATTGATCCAGTGACTTCCAGTAAAGTCATCTTGCTCTTCTGTCAACTGGCTGTTGGATGTCCTGAATAATGCAGCAGTGCCATGCCATATACTATGCTACACCATGCTACACCGTGCTAGAAACGACGTACTAAAAGGAGCTACTCCATGCTACTTTGTCCTAAAAGGTGCTACACCGTGCTAAAAACACCGGCTAAAAGGTGCTACTCCATGCTACATTGTGCTAAAAACAGCGTACTAAAAGGTGCTACTCCATGCTACATTGTGCTAAAAACACCGGCTAAAAGGTGCTACTCCATGCTACATTGTGCTAAAAACAGCGTACTAAAAGGTGCTACTCCATGCTACATTGTGCTAAAAACACTGGCTAAAAGGTGCTACTCCATGCTACATTGTGCTAAAAACAGCGTACTAAAAGGTGCTACTCCATGCTACACTGCTACACTAAAAGGTGCCACACCATGTCGCTCCTGTGTTTCCCCGTGCTGCACCGGGCCAGCCTCCCTGGAGGAAGTCACCACACCCTGACCTCAACCAACCAACCAAGCAAACAAACAAACAAACACAAATATGCCAGTGTGCCTTTGTAGCAAATGTCTCCTCATTCTTGCATTTCCTGTGCACGCAGAGTCCCGTTGATGCAGTGACAGGCGGGATGTCTCCTGTTCAAGACTTTGAGCGACTGCTCCAGGACATGGACATCAACCGCCTGCGGGCTGTCGTCTTCAGAGATATTGTAAGTGGTATCTCCCACACGTGTATTCATTATGATCTATCCATGGTCTCCTTGCATGTGTCCATCTTACGGTGTCGTGTTATTGCGTTTTGTGATTACGATGCACTCCCCTAATGAGGAATAATAAGATTTCATCAAATTAATGCTGTCAAATGAAAGGATGAGCACTTAATGGTCTCTTCTGATGGCAGTGTGGACCAAAAGGAAAGGAAAATTCTCAAATAAGGATAAAGATGGATAAGATGGCACCCTTGTAGTCTAGTGCTCTCATTGTCTCCCTCGCTTGCAACGCCCCTTCCAGTGTGCCAGCAAGCACAGGCATAGTGTGTAACTAAGGAGGAGGTCTGGTGGTGGATGTCTATCCTCCATGTTGTGTGTCCAGTCAGCCACTTTTGTGTGTAAGACGACTTGACATCTCAACGTGAGGCAAAGCGTTCCGTCTAGCTTCCATTTTGGTGGCGTGATGACGTTTTTACCTCCGTCATTGAAATGACACCTGAACGTCAGCAGAGCCGCTGATTGGATCCTGATTGTTTTGTTGGAGTGTCTGTGCACGGTGGGGTACGTTGGGGCGGTCTGGCATGACATTCGAAAGTGATTTGTTTCAGGAGGACAGTAAGCAGGCTCAGTTTCTGGCTCTGGCTGTGGTCTATTTCATCTCTGTCCTCATGGTGTCCAAGTACCGCGACATCCTGGAGCCCCACGGGGACAAGAAACACGCTGAGACACCCAGGAGCACAGGTAAGGGGGCCAGTTTAATCATGTGGAGTGCATGAGAAAGTGGGAATGAAGCCTTGCCTTGGCGCTCATATCAGCAATAAAGCACTGAATGGAGACGAGGCCTGACTTTTGAAAGCACATGCAGAGCTGGATGAAGCTGCTGGGTGCTGACCACTCATCTTACTGAAATGCCTTCAGCCACACCTCTTCATGGAGACCCGTCAACCAGAGGAGTTGTATGGGATAAATGCTTCATTTTCTCCATACTAGATGGCGCTGGCCTTTCTGCCGGCCTGGTAGCAGAAAACGCCGTCTCCATCCGCCGTTCCGATTTCGGCATCGGCGACGACCACACCTCCATCGCCGCCAACAAGGCTGAGCTCTTGTCATCCGTGGCGGCCCGCGGCGGCCCGGATGCCGTCTCGGAGGCCCTGTCCACGCTGTCCTCGGAGGTCAAACCCGCCGCTGGCCACAGCGACGCCAAGGGCAAGAACGTGAAGGACATCCTGCGCAGCCTTGTAGGCGGCCCGACCGATGACCTCATGGTGGACCCCAATCTGCTGCCGCCAGCCTTTCTTGGCGGCGTGGGCGACATCAGAAGAGACTCCCTGCAGATCCGGTCATTTGATAGGTGAGCATGCATCATCAACACACAAACGAGCCTTCACTGTTTGTTCATGGCGGCCATCTTTTCTAAGCATCTCTACCCGTGTGCCCGTCAGACAACCACACTCATTCAGCTACACGGGCCGCTTGGTGGAGCACGTTTCACGTCTGGGCTTGAATAACGGCACCAACATGTGGTGTAATAGTAATAGTAGTACTTCGTGGTACTCCTGTGTTGTCATTATGCTGTCGTCTTCATCATTTTACTACCGCCAAACCCCACCGTGTAATTTCAAAGGAGTGTAAAGGAGTTGATGATGAATGAATAAAGCCTTTGGAGAGCTACTGGTAGCTCATGGTCTACTGGTTGGAGACCCCGACTTACCGTGGATGAACTCACAGTGGAAACCTAGCTTTCCTACAACATCAAAAAAGTCTCTGAAAGCCGGCGTTGAGGGCCGTCCCTAACCTCTTTCAGGGCTGACTTCCTAACGCACTAAGGTCATGATCTGGAAGGTCGGCATGGTTGGCAGGAGGATCCAACATTCTAACTCCATCCATAGGTCAGGCAAGAGGAAGAAGCATCATAGCTTCGTTAAAAGACAGGAAGTATGCTGCCCGGTGTGTAAAAGACACGGGTGGATAAATGATGGGATTCTGTGTGAAAGGGGTCAAGTGGATTCATTTTTTTGCACTTTGGTGGCAGACACCTCTGGTGCGTCTTCCAAACCTGACAAGTTAATCTTTTTCCCTGAGAATCCATATGTTGCCCCCTCCCTCGTGATTCCCCCTTTTTCCAGGTTGACAGTTTCACAGGGTTTATGCCGACGAGGGCTGACCCTGAAGACGTCTCGGCACGGTATCCTCACAGGAAACTTTTTTTTGGATCTAGAAAAACATTTTCCAACAGAATCCCCTTTGACCTGAGGAGTCATTCACTTCCAACACCCCCCCAAAAGTGTGGGCTCTTCTTCCCTAGCATGTATCGTGCTTACCGTCTGGTATCAGCTGGGTATGATCCAGTACCAGTAGGGGTGGCGATACCACCTGTGGAGAAATAGGAATGTCATGGAGCATACTCATATTTTCAAGAAAGCCCCCCCCCCCCCCACAAACACACACACTCAGTCATGCTGTGGGAATTCCTCAGCATGTGTATCTGAGGAATGCTTTGTCCGGGCTCAGGGTGATCGGCATATCAGGGGGATTAGACTGGCTCCTGCCCGCTGAGCGCATCAGCAGCCATAGCCTGGAAAGCGGAGACTGACAGCATACGAGCATCCCGCTTCACGGCCAGACGCAGCACTGAGCTTTTTCCCATCGACACCCCGGGGCCGACTGGAGAACATCCAAGAATCAATCATTTATCATTCCCAACCCTCCCAGAGCATTCCCAACCCACTCACCAAAGAACCTTTCATCCTCTCGCACCCTCCTTCATCCTATCATCACACACGGCATCTTTCAAACAGGATGAGTGGGAATAAAGCAAAAAGAAATGGGATTCATCCGATGCAAAGCAAGAGAATTCCACACACCTCCCTTCGGATGGAAGGATTGTAGAATTGTAAAGATGAGATTGAAGAGTAACGTTTACGTCCCTGTGGCACCTCTCCTCTGGGATGTAGCAGCACCCCCCCCCCCCCCAAAAAAAAAGCTGGTGTGGGTCATGGGGTGACTTACTGGTGATTTACTGGCTAGCAGACCTGCTGCATTTCTCCCATCCATTCCTTGGCCATGCCGCTGTTATGACAGCCAGTCTGCAAATATTTGCTGACACGAACCAGAACCAAACAGTGTCATTGTGCAAGCCTGATTTAGGCCTCGGCCGACCCCCAGAATGTGCGAGCGCTTGACGCGCTTGTTTGCATTCCTGGCGGTGCTCCCCGCGTGCACGGCAGCAGAGCCATCCACGCTGGCTGGGAAACCATTTCTTTCTGGACTTTCCCCCCAGCGGAGGATGTGCTGTATCATTTCCACACCTTCCTGTCCGTCTTCACATCACAACAGATCACCACAACCTGAATGCCGGCATACTAGCATACTACGTCTGTATCCAAGTCCAAGCTACCGCAATGTGTACACCTCACAGCAAGCTAACGTTATCTTAGCTGGATGTCGTCATCACTTCCTGTATCTCATTGGCCGTGCTTCAGACACCCCGACCTTCAGTCAGTGCACTTGTACCCTCTTCCCATGGGAAGCATCTCCATGTCCACATGGGTCACGTATGGTGGGGTCTAACATCCACCGGCATCATGTGCCATACTCAACATTAACGTGGCGGCAACAGGAAATGATGTCAGGCCCCTCCCACGCCAGCTGATGTGCAGACTGACTTCCTGTCCAAGCAGGTTCTGGTGTTTGAATCTATGCACACACCCCACTTTACCTGAAATAGCACAGATTACTGGAACACAACATTTATTTCACACACACACACGCAGCAGGTTAAAGCCTTTCAATAATACACACACACACACACACACACACACAGGCTGCTTTGGGCCTCCTGTTTGTGGCCACTGACGTCTGATTAATCGACTGGAGCGGCCCACTCATGCTAAGTGTGGCTAATGACCTGCTGAATAATTCACTGCCTCCTCTTTCAAGGCAGATGGAAGCTTCAGCGCACACGCACACGCACACGCACACGCACACGCACACACCATTGTGTCAATGTTTGGTAGGACAAAGACATTCAGGTGCTCATGATGAGCCCACTGGCGTCGCTGCTTGGGGTCCTGTTAGGTGGATGGGGTGCGGCTGTTATCTGAGCAGCAGATAAGCCCCTCCCTCAGCCGTGCTGGCAAGGACTGACTTCCTGTACACCTCATGCTGACGCTTTTTCATGCACCCTAGTAGTACTGTAATACTGAATGAGACGGACCCAAGTGGAAGAGTGAGGTTACAGGGAGAAGAGATGCAGAAGGTGGAGAATTGGAAGTACTTGGGGTCAACAGTCCAGAAGAATGGAGATAGTGAAAAGGAGGTGAAGAAGCGTGTGCAGGCAGGCTGGAACTGGTGGAGAAAAGTGTCAGGCGTGATGTGATAGAAGAGTTTCAGCTAAAAGGAAAGGTATACAAAACTGTGGTGAGAGCAGCCATGTTGTTTGGTCTAGAGACAGGAAGCAGAACTGGAGGTAGCAGAGATGAGGATGCTGAGGTTCTCATTGGGAGTGACCAGGATGGATAGGATCAGGAAGGAGTACATCAGAGGGACATTACATGTTAGAGGCCTTGGAGATAAAGTCCTTCAGGCCAGACTGAGAAGGTTGGGACATGTCCAGAGGAGCGATGGTCAATATATTGGTAGAAGGGTGCTGCCAGGTAGGAAGCGTAGAAGAAGACCAAAGAGGAGGGTAGTTGGTGTGAGAGACGGATGAGAAGACAGGGTTGGATGGAGGAGATAGGTGTGCTGTGGGACCCCTGGAGGGAAAAGCCCAAAGAGGAAGAAGGAGGGATTGATATTTGACCAAGTAGTACTGGTGGTGAATATATGAATATGTACATGTAAGTATCAATATCAATATGAGCATGTGGAAGGTGAAAGTTGTGTGAAGTGTCGAGTGAATGAGGAGCCTTCCGGTCAGCTGACTGATGTCATGTGACATCTCCAAAGTGCTGGCTGCAGCTGATCAAGTGAAAAGTGCTGCCCTAAGTTCCATGTTGCAGACATAATGTTGCGATCCAAGGACGTTCTGAGTTCCTGTTTCCACGCCAGTGCGCTATGAACAGACGGATGTGCTAACAGTGAAGTACCAGCGCCAGGCGGTGCTGCCATTTGGCCTCCTCGACTTCGCTCTGTCAAATCGCTGCCCTTCCTCGGCCTGCCGAGCCAAGCCAAGCGCTTCCTGTACGGCCCCGTGTGTGACCAGCCGGTGATGAGGTTCTGCTAGCGCTGTGGAACTGATAAGCGGGGCCGCGGCTGGCTTTCGTGTTAGCCGCGACGCCTTATCTGGCAGCCACCTTTGGCTCCATCACGCACCATTCCTACGCTCCGCTTTTGCATCAATGCTGAAGGAGAGGTAGCGGGAATACAATAGCTGGAAATATCACTACTGCAGTGGTGAATGCACATGAAAATGGCCTCCATCGCTACCCAGCCCGTGTAGATGGCAGCACACACACACTGAATATGCACACACACACACACACACACACACTGAATTCTTAAAGCAGTGCCCATCAGTCTGTCGTCTTTTATTCATGTCACTACTTAAGTCTTTTCCTAAGAAAGATGCAAACAATGGCAGTGGCATATTGCCTTCATGTGTAGACGGTAAAGTACTCCAGTAGTACTACTCCAGCTAAATGCAGTCATTGGCAGCCATGTTGGCGTGCTAAATAATCCCAGAGCAGAGAATGGGCCGTGGTGGTGATGATGATGATAATAATAATAATAATTATTATTATGTAAAATTTTTGTGCTTTTGCTGTGCAGGAGCGTGGTCCTGGCGCCCAAGAAAACTGGCCTGACGTCTCAGGTTTCCACTACAGCCTCCCCCGCCTCCGCCATGCCTGTGGGGATGCCTGCTGACGGCGTGGCCGTGGTATCTTCTGGAGCTGCGTCTCAGGGCAGCAGCGCCTCTGCCGAAGGTGAGATCACACCCACAGCTCAGACGGATGGGCTTATGTGGAGATGGTGTTGGTCTGGCTGTGTGGGGCACCAAATCTCTGGCGCCTATCTTGGAAGTGACATGACCAAAGGTCTAGTGAGCATTCACTGTCAGATCATATATCATGATTGACATGTACAATGGCTAGAAGTTTCTTTGCATATCTCGTTTAATGCGTGCTCAAATGTCTTATCTCAGTCCTAATACCTGAAATACAGCATCTACACATCTAGAAATACGCCTCCTGCATAGTAGTAGAAGTAATCCTGCATACTTTTTCACGACTAAATCCTTGGAATGAACATTTTCCCCATCAAAGCGGACCTATGACGCTTTTTCCGCTGACTTTTTTAGGAATAATGAACTGGAACATAATACTTAAAAAAATAAAAATACTGGCATTGGGAAACAATGAAACCATCCCATCAGAAAGCTGTCAATTTATTCCTAATTATTATTATTGCATGATTATATTATTGTCATTTGGATTTTTATTTGATGATTATTTTTTTTTTAAATTTTACTCCAATACAAATACTTTCCCAACCTCTACAAATACAGGCTGTGTTGCACACTCCTACAGAGGGCGTGATGTCGGTACATTTGGGACTGCATTGTGCCGAGTGTGAGATTTGGTGGAGGAGGAATTCTGTTGTGGGGTTGCTTTTTTCAAGGAGGCGGGCTTGGCCCCTTAGTTCCAATGAAAGGAACTTTGGATGCTCCAGGATACCAAACATTTTGTTTGGTATCCTGAAGTTCACATGTGCGTCACGGCAGGTGAGCAAATACTTTTGGTCATTTGGTGTATATGGTGGGGCTAAAGATGGCGGCACATGTGCTTTCAAGCCCCTGATGGAGATGTCATTTGGCCTCTTTATTTTCAAGGAGCTCCTTCATCTGGAGGGTGGGGGTGCTCACATTACACCAGACCCCCAGACCCCGATGAAGCTGCTTAACACCTTCTGAGCACATTCCAAAACACATCACGCCGTCATTGTGGAAGAGTTATTCCTGCTTGGAGCCGGACCTGGCTGGAAAAACACGCCCCCCCCCCCCCATATTCAGCTGTACATGAGTTTATTTATGAGGCACACGGAGGAGAATTTACTGGCAGATGAATCAAACATGGACACGCTGTACCTTTGCCCCCACAATGAGGCCATAAAGCCCCTTTTAGCCCAACCATCAATCTGATCACCTGCTGGGGGGCCATGTTTTGTTGTTTATATTCAATATTGTACTGAGTAGCCAGGACACATTCGGGGATGTAGTTACTAACTCTATTCTTCCTATTATCATGATTAAATTCATGTAGTACAGTGTTTTATGTTCAAATACATACGTCATATAGTATTGCAAACTATCATATCAACTTGTATACATATATACATATTGTACTGAGCAGCCGG
Source organism: Doryrhamphus excisus (assembly GCF_037039965.1). Taxonomy (NCBI): domain Eukaryota; kingdom Metazoa; phylum Chordata; class Actinopteri; order Syngnathiformes; family Syngnathidae; genus Doryrhamphus; species Doryrhamphus excisus. The sequence continues at coordinate 22,794,528 of NC_136365.1, forward strand.
GACACTCCTGTGCCATCACCATCACGTCATTGCATGGCGTCATATTTCTATACGGTCTTTGCCAGGAAGCGATGTTGGCATTTTCGTCATTCTAACGTAACCGTCAACATTCTGACGGAAGCAGTTCCTCCGATTCCTTTTTGGAATTAGGTAGTGGAATTATTGCAATAATGGTTGGGTGTTTAGAGTGCCATTCCAAGCAAGCGTGTTAAGTGTTCCCGTGGAAGGAAGAAGGGGGGTCGGGGGGGGGGCTAAGCCGACGCCGGTTGAAAGATTAGCAGGCGCTAAGTATGTCATTTAAACATGAAAGCTGTGAATTGTAAATTGATAAGGAAGACATACTGTGCCTGGAGTACATCATCTGACCATAAAAATCATACTCGTGTACCCCCACTTGCCCTATTGGACCATAAATCACCCCCCCCCCCCCCCCACCCGTACATTAGAATGGATTTCATAGAGGCAGCATGTTTCCATGCAGGTTGATGGTGCTAGGCCAACACATCCAGACTCTAATATCAGTCTTACCATGCTTCCTCCCTGCAGCAGGCGGCCATGTTGAAGCTAGTGCTAGCTTGCCATCTGTGGCCCAGCTCCCCCCTGTGAGCCAGCACACGCCCCCCAACATGAGGTGATTGATCTTTTCTTTGTGTCGGACGCCTAGGCCATGCACTCATCATGCACTCTTCCTCATCTCCTAGCATCTCGGAGCGTCTGGAGCACGCCCTGGAGAAGGCAGCCCCCCTGTTGAGAGAGATCTTTGTGGACTTTGCCCCCTTCCTCTCCCGTACGCTGTTGGGCAGCCACGGGCAAGAGCTCCTCATCGAGGGCACCAGTGAGTACACCTTAGCGCTCAAACGATAAGTCCTTGGACTGTTAGCACACTCTGTTAGCATACTTGGGCTGTTCTTGGTATATGCAAATATGTATAGAGTGAATATGATGATGGGGACATGCTGTCCATCGATTGGTGTGTTTAGTGGACATGAAGATGATGTCATGTCATTAGCGGACATGAAGATGATGTCGTGTCATGGGTGGCATCAATAGTCCATGTGTGCTTGCAGATGGCCGTGTTAGATCATCCGTGTAAGGATCAGCACTTAACACCAAGCACTCTGCTTTGGTAAACCGATCCTGGTTCTTTGTTGAATGCCCCCCCCCCCCCCCCAAGCAGATCAGACTCCCCAAGTGTCACTCATCTTGTGTTTGTGTCTCCAGGCTTGGTGTGCATGAAGTCCAGCAGCTCGGTGGTGGAGCTCGTCATGCTTCTGTGTTCACAGGCAAGTGTGTCGTCTTTATCTCGTCTCTCATGGCTTTCCCAGATGTGCGTTTGATTTATCCACCTGGACTGCAACATATCAACAACGGACGGAGAGCCAATCAAATCACCCATCTCTCTCCCTCCGCTCACGTCCCTTCGATACAAAGCGCCTTCGGGCCGCAGATACAGACTCCAGGGTCAAGGGTGGGTGACCTGTCCACGTGCCCTTTGACCCTGGCCCTTGCCGCCTGGGCCGCAGTGATGAGGATGGTTGATGAAGATTTCATGGATAAGCAACATCACTCGTACACATCTTTACACCGTCCCTGTAGAGTGGCAACACACACACACACACACACACACACACACTGCTCATAGAGTCAAGCTACATGTAAGTACACATTGCATGTTGAGTACTATACATTTGTACATGTTGGTAAGTCTGCATTGTAATGAAAAGCTCTCGCGCCCCTCCCTGACTGTTCCCAGTGGCCCCGCATGGGGGCCCGCTCCACTACTTGCTATGTTCATACCTGACCATATATGCTGAAGGACTGTCGTGTAGCATGATTTACGGGGTCAATCTGTATAAATAATACTGCATATTCTTGATCTTTTACAGTAGAAATACTGATGAATATATCTGACACATTTCAATCATGACAGCCCCAGTATCCAATTTAAGTGACGTGTGTTTGAGATGGGGGTCCATCATTGCAAAAAGTATATGCATGTAGTATTTAGCCTTGAGAAGATATGTGTCAGCTGCTGTATGTTAATATCAGCATGGGAATCATCATAGTACACCTTTTACTTTTACAGCTGAAGAAAAACTACCTTTACTTTTTATCAGTAAAGATAAAGTATTGTGGCCCAGACTCCCATTTCTCCCGATTACTCAGCCGGCTCCATCTGGAACGTGGCCCATTGCACATCTATTTGGATGGTGGTGGATGCCGAGGGGGGGGGGCAGTGGCAGTCTGTAATGCAGCTATTTGTCATATCTGTCTGCCTGTTGTTTCATGCTAATCTAATCAAAGCCCAAATCTCTACACCTTCCTTCCCCAAGCTTGGCTTATTTCTCCATTCTGCTTTCAGCATCACCATCCAATCTGTGCGCACGCACGCACACACACACACACACACACACACACACACACACACACACACACACACACACACACAGGTTTTGAGAGACAGAGGGGCAGCCATTGGGATTGGCTGGCTTGGTGTTGATTGCTTCCATAAATCATCCAAGTGAAATTCTCTCCCAGCTAATGCAAATGTAATTTTATTGTCGCCTTCAAAAAAGGAGTGCAAGTGCAAGTGGTGGGGGCGAGGGGGGGGGCGTGAAAGTGAAAGCAGGGACAGACTTTCCTGGAGGCTAAATGACAACATATCATTATTTGTGTTTGTTCTCCTCGTGGGTTAACGAGCTAGCGAGTGTGATTGATGATATCATTTAGCCCCCCCCCCCCAGTGTAGGAAGTGGCCCTTTCTCACTCACAGGAAGCACCTCCACGGCCATCTTGCCGTTAGATGAGAGTGAAAGGAGATGATTTAGATTGATTTACCAAAGCCCCCCCCACTCCTCACGGGGCGATGGCGATAGCGCTCCCTGTCTGAGACGTTGTCATGAATTTGCCCGTGCTTTGAGATGGAGTGGATGCGGGGTGAAGGGTCAGGAGGCGAGGGACTCGGAGCAGTTTTTAATCAGGGACCCCATGAAAGTTGCATTGAGGAGGGGATGCTAAAGCGCCCTTTGATGGCCAAAGCAGGACAATTAAAGGAGCATTTTCATCAGACATAAAGCCTTTGGGTGGCGGCCGAGCCTTCCTGCTATCGATTCTTAGTCACGACACAAAGTAGACGCTACGTGTTCTGTTACGTGTTCTGTTACGTGCTAGTCTTTCACCAAAGTCCTTTTACTAACCCCCTTGTCTTCTGGCCGACTGCTGCGGTCACCTTTGGACACCATGGACTGGATGCCCGATATCGGCATCAATTGGATACTTGGTACATTTGGTACATGAACTACATAGTACATTTGGTGCCTGGTACATGGTACTTTTGATAAAATAGTTTTTTAGTAGAAGTTAGTTTTGACTTGACTTGCTCGTGTGTACTAGGACCTTGCTTCTCAAACAGTGGGGTGGCCACGGGGGATGCAGTGAACTGTCAAGGGGGGGTGTGAGAGGCAGGGTTGAATCAGTACAGACCTGCCAACATGTATGAATTTGTAGTACTCAACATACAATTTCACCTTTGAATATGAGTATGCGTACTGCTGTCCATGTGTTTACTGTTTGGACTTCAGTGTGTACGCTAAAGACAAATATCACTTACAACTCGGGGGGGGTGCCAAACATCTGTGTCCCCCGGTGGGGGCATGATGAAGTCATTGGGAAGCATTGGGAAACGGTATGTAAACATCGGGAGAAGGTGAAGTACCTGTTGGAAGTTTGCTCACATTTCAATTGAACACGCTGCCTAAAGAGGACATTTCCTGTCATAAATGATGCACTATGATGAGAGGAAGTGCTCGTCCTCCTCCTCCAGCACTAGGAGAAGACATTTCATCAGTTAGCGGACAGTCTACCTCCGTCTACTGTGAGAAGAGCACCATCCATCTCCCCGGTAGCTGCATTGGGCTCCTGTAGATCAGCCATTATTGTCCAGCCCTCCGTCAGCCCATCCATCCTTTACGCATCCTCTACATGATGCAAGGAAGGAAGGAAGGAAGGAAGGAAGGGTTCCATAACACCCAAGCACTCATAGGACACTTTCCAGTATTGTGGTATTAGTGAGAGAACTTCAACTAAAGTCACACTTCCCTTCATGGATTAGGTATATGTATATGTATTCCACATCACCACATTTTTAATGTCACAACTTTATTCCAAAATGGATGAAATAAATGTTTTTTCTCAAATTCTACACACAACACCCCATAAGGGAAATGTGAAAGAAACGCTCCAGACAAGGTTTTCATCCAGGATGTCTCTGTACATTGCTGTCATCTTTCCCTCCATCCTGACTACTCTTCCTTCTTCTGCTGCTGAACAAGCCTAAGAATGATGGTGCCACCACCATGCTGCACTCTAGGGATGCTATTGGCTTGCTGATGAACCATTCCCAGTTTTCTTCAAAGTATGAAGTGATGAAGGTATTAGCGGAGTATGAAGCGATGAAGGTATTAGCGGAGTATGAAGCGATGAAGGTATTAGCGGAGTATGAAGCGATTAAGGTATTAGTCCAGTATGAAGCGATTAAGGTATTAGTCCAGTATGAAGCGTTGAAGGTATTAGCGGAGTATAAAGCGATGAAGGTATTAGCGGAGTATGAAGCGATGAAGGTATTAGCAGAGTATGAAGCGATTAAGGTATTATCAGAGCGGAAGTAGATGTAGTAGATGAAACAGTTGATTCGTCGAGAATGAAGTGTGGATAGAAGACTTCCAATGACACAGCAAAAGATTAGCATGAGCATTAGCATGAAGAATGGTTGCTTGAACAATCCATCACCAAAGTTTAGTCTCTGACATTTTGATGTGTGTATTTGGTACTTGTGTGTGTGTGTGTGTGTACTGGATGGTACGCCAGGAAGTATGTTGCACTTCCTGCAGGGGAAGTGATGGTAGGGCAGGATGCGGTGTTGCCGTGTGAAGGCAGACGGGGGTGCGCCCGTGCGCCCGTGCGGGACGGTGTACGGAAGCCCCCTGAGGTCCAAAGAGATTCCTACTTGCACTTTGCTTGACGTGGAATGTGGCCTCATCGTGAATTCATCAAGCCAGCGGTCATATTTCTCCTTTTGCTCCTGCGAGCGAGGCTTTGATGGATCAGTCGCAGACCATGTTGAGCGAACCTGGGGTGGGGGGGGGGCGGCCAGAGGTGAGAATAGTAGTGGCGAGGAACGCGCACCACGCTGCGCAGGCTGGCGGGTGCACAAGGGTTCAAGATGAGTGCAAATCAAAGTGTTATTCTTCCCTCCTTGCCCCCCCAGCGCCCCCTTTCAGCCATCGTTCTCCACTTGAGAGGCTGACGCTGGAAAGGTAGCCCCCGTGAGACGTAGAGAAAACAGGCTAACACCAACTGGTACTTCATGTTGCCAGCTATGTGTGTTGTGCTGGGTGGGGGTCGGGTGGGGGTGGATGGGGTTGCCTCCTGACAGGAAGGAAGTCTTGCTGAGAAGGCAGAATCTCCTGAAAGTAAAAGTTGTCTATCATATATGATGTGGTTTTTATTGACTGAGCAGCCTGAGCACCCGCTTTATTATGTAGGCTGCAAAGCTAGGATGGTCTTTCATTTGACTGACGACCCCCTCCTGCCTGAAACTAGTTTTCTTACCTTGTTGGGGAGCCTCTGCAGGGCGTGTTGAGAAGGTGGTTCAGGTCTGTGGGCAGTGATTGATGTTCTCATAGCAAAGGTTCATCCTGTCATCCCTGGTCCTGCTTGAAGACTTTGTCGCACTCTGGATGGCGCTTACATCTTTGAGCTTTGAAACACAAGGAAACAATTACCTTTGCCCCCGTCCACAAAAAAGAGCAAATGTTTCATCCGTGACCTCTGCTTTGCACCTTCGCTGGTGACATTTACAGTTTAGCTTTACGAGTCAAGTCAAAGCCAGCCTCAGGAAGTTTGGTCATGGGAATGCTGCAGTTGTTGCATTGGAATACGTCACGGAGTACAGAAGGCCAGGAATAGTATTAACTAAATGCTCAAGTCTTGGGTCGGGACTCGAACATCTCTACTGAGGTAGCAGCTCTAATATCAGCAGGTAGGACATTCCACAAGACCAGTAGCAGGCCCTTAAATGATGAACTGGGAGCCAGTGCACGTTGGCTCGTACGCGTCCTCGTAAGAAGTCGTGCTGACTGCAGGCTTTTCAACCTTGCCGTCGGAAGAGCAGAAAGCAGCGTAGGACGGTCATCAAGGTTGAGTTCTTGGGATGGTGTGGACAGCGGACTTACCGCACCTTGGCCAGTTAACTGTTGGCAACGTGCTATATAAATACATTTGACCTTGACCTTGACCTTGAGACGTCACAGTGAGTCTGTGTTAGAAAAAGTCTCTGGAAGCGAGCGTTCAGAGCCATCCCCGAATTCTTTCAGGACTGACTTCCAAAGGCACGGAGCTCATGATGTGAAACGTTGGCATGGTGGAACACGACATCTATATAGCTGTGACATCATCACGGCATCATAACCTTTCACCAATGAGGGGGGCCACGCTGTGTTTTGGTGGTGCAATCAGGCAACTTGCACAGCGGCCTCGTGGAGGCGGTCCTGCCAGCAGCGTCTCGGACTGCTTGTTGATGACGAATGCATGACTTTCTCTTTTCGTGCACGTTGTTAGGATGCATACAAAGGAAAAAAGTTCCTCACAAAGAATAGCCATCATTCCATCCCATAACATGCAGTAGCTACTTGGCTCCAAGTCGCCAGCATTCTCCAACATTAAAACAAAAAGATGGATTGAATATCATCCCTCATAACTTGTGTGCATGTTTCTGCTGCGTATGTGAAGATGAGGTTAAGTTTTTTTGGGTATTTTCCCTCCATATTGTAATATGGGGGGAAAAGGCTGGGAAAAGTCCAGTTGTTGTGATGTGTAAAACAAAAAGTATGCAACTGTGTTTTTTCTTGTGGCGTGTATTGTCTTCAAACCAAGTCAGAAGTGCTGCGGAAGCGTTCCAATTGCCATAATGATATGACGTAATCTGACGTCATCACTATTGACTTCCTCCTCCTCAAGTCAAATACTTGTGATTATGAGCAGCGTCACCAAAAGCACAAACGACGTATTTAGTCTTTGTCCGTGGGCCAGCCCTGATGTTTGAAAGCGTCTCCGCTCAGGGTCTGCTTTTCCTCAGCGGTATATTTGGATGTTGATTACGGATAATCAGCTGTAATGACGGAAGCGCATGGCGTGTGTGCTTAGACTCAACGCCACGGTGGGGGAACACGGCACAATGAAAATCCACTCGGGATCAAGGGACCGCCCACACTTTTGGGCGCTGTCATCTGCCGGGAGGTCAGGTTAAAGGTGAGAGGTCACAAATGGCTTCTTGTATCCTCTCATCAGGGGCGCTGTGGTCACGGCCCCCTATCGCGGCCATAAAAGCTGTGACACGGCTGACCAGGGCAGCCCAAAAATCCAATATTCCATCACCGACTGACCTGCTCCCGTTTGCTTTCTGTAATCAGGGGTCATCGCTCTTTGAATTCAAGTAGAAGTTGCCGTCTGGGCTGCCGATAATGACGCCATTAGTCTCGTGTCCACAAAATGCCGATGACCGTCGTCGGATCTCATTCCAAGCCTCGGACTTTCTCATTCTGGAAGGAAAACGCCTGCTGCTTACTGGTCTGGAATCCATACGCCGTCCAATTGACCGAAGACGGCATCACACGCAGCTTCTAGTGTTTGGAACCATTTCTCTGCTGGTGCTGGTGCTGGTGCTGGTGCTGGAGGAACACCAAAGTTCTCCTCCAGCTCTGCCTCCTGCTTTGGTCATATCAATAGACATGTCAAAGGCTGTAGAGTATTTAGAAGAAATCACATCAGGAAATGTAATGTTTGTGCTTTTCTGCTCCTCCAGAGAGTGCGGCTCTATTTATGGCTGGACTTCCTGTGGTGTTTATTTGAAATCCGGTCTGGAATATCCCCACCGGCCACAGGTTAACACTCATGTTTAATGTCCTTCAACTTCCACCATCGGGGCCTCCAGGCTTCTCTCGCACGCTTTCTTCCAGTATGGGCTCCTTTATTCTCTTCTATGCGGACCCTATTGTAAACACGCTCAATGCCAATCGCGTCCTTCAGGACACAAAGCAGTTGTGAGTCGGAGGTTAAGTGTGGCGTCGTGTGCGTGACGTGCAGTCGGCTGCAGAGTGACGCTGCACAGGAATGACTTGTCTTTCTTGAAGCCGTAATTGGCTTTGATGGCTTTTTTACCATTCGCTGTGTGGAACGTCACGTATAGCGTGACTTTGGACCAGCACTTCTCCTATCGGGATCCTTCCTTCCACGTTCCAGCGCTGATAGGCGGCATCCCGGTGGGCTTCCTACGTTTCCCCCAAGTTATCTCTCACGTTGCTGTTGTTTGTACGTCCAACTATTAACCTTTTCCTCATTTCTTATTGATTTGATTGATCTTATTGATCATTTCCAGTCTGTGAAGCTTGACGTGGTTACGTTGTTTCATTTTGCCATAACCTGATATGTCGGTTTTGTGGCTAAAAAGGGCCCAGCTCTGGTCCCCGTGTGCTTTGATGAAAAGTCTTGTGAATTTGGACTGAAAAAGGGAAGCAGCGGGTCTTTATTTCCTGCTTGTCATTTAGTCGGGTAGACTCGAGCTGTTTGTAGATCCTGTTGAACGCGCTCGGTACTTCCCTGGAGAATGACATTGATTAAGTTCGGTGTACTCAAGTTTAGTTTTGTCAGTGCGCTTTACATTTGAGTATTTGCATACACCATTGAGTGGTTAGCATGCTAGCCGCGCAGTTAGGATCTCCCCTTGGCATCTCCGTATTCACTTTTTTACCCGGTTAGTTGCTGTTAAAACAGCGTGATGATTGGAAACATGTTGGTCTAACAGGGAATAATTCAGATCAACCCGAAGCCGTACCTAACTTAGTGTAAACATGCAGAAAACAATGTGATCTTTCCAATCTTTGTAAGTGAGGAATGGATGGAACGTATTATGCATGTCCACTTCCTGTACATCCGGGTGAGATTCTTACTTTCCGCATCAAATAGCTGACCCTGACCACTTTCTTTGGCTCCATGGCAGGTTATGTTGCATCCACACTTAATTGAAGAAATAACGTAGGGTGATTATTTTGGCCCCCGGCTAGTGTGGAATCAAGCGGGGTTGTTTCATGCACTGCTGTATGAAAATGTAGCCTGCAGGCAAAAATCCTGGTGAATATTTGTCAAAATGACTTGGCTACGAAAAGCTGTCAGCCTGCTAGCTTCCTAATGTGAGTGGCTCCCCCGGCAAAGGCAAGCCACTGATATATTTTTATACTGGCATGGAAGGGGGGGGGGCTCATTGGTATGAAGCCGTGTGTAGTATGTGATGTTTTTCTTCTTTCACATGAGCTTTTTCACGCATACGACTTCAACTCCCCAGGGAGGAAGTGAGCGGGAGGCGAAAAAAGCTTGCCGAGGTTCAGACAGGCCTCATAACCTTGTTGCTTTATTATTCTTTTGACGCTTGTGTCCGAGGCGTTGAAATGTGCCAGCAGAACACGAGAGCCGATGACCTTGTTGCACAAGCAACAAATCCTTTCTCAAGTGTTCGCTTTTTGTCTTTGCTTGCAGGAGTGGCAGAACTCCATCCAGAAGAACGCTGGTCTGGCGTTCATCGAGCTGGTCAACGAAGGCAGGTGAGGAAGTGGGCGGCGACGTCATCAGTGAAAAGCATCGTCATTTGGTTGTTTGCAACACATTTCTTCTGCTTCTCAAAGCACGTTGTCTTGGAGAACAGGAGAGCTGGAAACATGGTGCAACCTGGCCTTTCCATAGAACCTGGCCTTTCCATGCCAGAGTTCTACGTGAAAATGTCAGAACATGTCTGGGTTTTACGTGGACCATCATACAACCAAACAAAGCATCCATACGTTGCTGGATGATGTGTGAAGACTGGCCAGTGCTTATTTGGTCGAAGGCACACAGAACCACGAGCAACTGGGTTTCTATCTCCTTCCTTCCTTCCTTCCTTCCTTCCTTCCTTCCTTTTAATAAGGCTTGTGAGCCAAAGAGGTGTTCAAGTGCACTGCGTATTTGTAGCTACCATGACATGAGGATATTGAAGACAGTGGTATCCAAGCAAGTAGCTCACCAAAGGTGGAAACATGAGTGCTATCAAGTATTTACGCTCCACTGCTATCTTGGTATCTGCAACAACAATCACGCTTTGACCTTCTGACCTTCTGACCTTCTGACCCATAACACAAGCAAAGGAATAAAAAGTCAGCAAGTCAAACATTTATGTGAAACACGCATGTTAGAGAGTTAAAACGTCAGTGGGGTGACGTTTGGCCAAGGTTATGATAGCGTGACAATGTCGTGTCATGTCTGGCGGGGGGCCATGATGGACATGAAGGATACGCCTACTCAGTGTAACAGGATGCAAAGTATCGTTATTGATGTGGACGCAGAGGCGTGGTTACCGAGAGCAGGACCGGGGTCAGGGCCAGAGAGGCTACTGAGGGCCCCCGCGCCTCCGCGCCTCCGCTCCCCTGCTGCCCTGCGCTGCAACAGCAGGCTTAGGTTACAGTCTTCCCCTCCACCAAACTGCGGTCCTCTCTCAGCCCCCAGCTCCCACCCCGGCCCTCCTCCCCGGCCCCCACTCTGTTATTCTTCCACTTTACACTGTGCCGCCCTTCGGGGGCTGCGGCGAGGGCTTTCTCTTGCACAGCGTGCGTCTTTGATCAACACAGATAAGCCCGACGCTCGTGTGCAGCAACGCCAGGCACAGCGCTGCCCTCTTGTCAGATGCATATCATTAACAAATCAATTAGCATCCGCGCCCCAGGATGCCGCTCACGCCAAAATGACATTTTCCGCTGATTTAGTCACGCTTATTCTCATGCTTTTTAGTCATGCCTCTTCCAGCATGCTTTTCCACTTCCTCCTGCCACAGGCAGCTGGGATCAAACCGGGAAGATGAATAAGAATAAAGTGATGCTATTTGCTAAGCATGCCAATGTTCTTCTCCACCAGACTGCTGAGTCACACCATGAAGGACCACCTGGTCCGCGTGGCCAACGAAGCCGAGTTCATCCTCAGTCGACAGAGGGCTGAAGACATTCATAAGCACGCTGACTTTGAGGTAGGAACTTTCATCCCAGCGTTATTCCATTTCTTAGTGCCAAAGCTTTTTTTTTATTATTATTACTTATTTTTTCATGATTTTAGTTTCATCATAAATTGTTTCATCATATTCATAAAATGAATTCAAATATTTCTAGTTGAATAATGTAAATAAACCAAAACAAAAGTACTTGAGAAATGAGACAAAGCAAATATTATTCCTTCATCTTTATTATTATTTTCTTCTGATGTCTTTGTTTGAATAAGCTATGAAAAATGTTTTTTGGTTTCCCTGTTGGTTTGAAGGCTATCCATGTGTTGTAAGGAAACAGCTAAGATAAGATAAGATAATTCCAGGTTTCCAGCTCAGTAGCACACCAGCAGATGAGCACAAATGCAAATCAGAAATTGTATGCATACGTATATTCTATATATACTATATATATATATATACTGGTATCTAGAATGGAGCCCTTTCTATTCTAGTCTGACAGCTGCAGGAAGAAAAGCAAACAAAGCTGACCCAGTTTGATGCCCTAAATGAGGTCACCAATATTTCATCGTCCTTTCAATTCATAATCATAACCATAAAAAGTGATGAGTATGGACTACATTTGGTATGGACTACATTTGGCATTGAACCTTGTTACCGTACCTGCCCGCCCCGCCTGAAACATTATTATGCATTCTTGTATAGAATATTTCTTCTGCCGATGAGCACGAAGAACGTGAGCATCAGGGTTGTGAGGGTTCTCCTCTTGAATGTTTGTCTTCCATAGCCTGGCATCGGGACGGACCCTGCGGTTGGGGTGCCAGGGTTCTGTCCAGGGTCAAAGGTTAACCCTTGAGTGGAGGAACAACTAGAAGATTTCATTGCATCTTCCCCTCCAAACTTCAATCAAATGGCATCTGTTGTTTGTCCTCAAAACCAGGGTTGCTGCCCCCCCCCCCCCCCCCCCCCCATAAGTCATGCTCTTATATTGCTGTATTGATTTTTCCTCTGAGCTCAGTTTCAGCCTGATGGCTTTCATTTTCTGCTGCCACAATAAAAATAAGAGCAACAATGAAACATGCCCCCACCCCACCACACCACACCCCTCCCCCCTCTCGCACCAATAGGGTGGGGGTGTGATGGTACAGCATTATTTCTGTCTTTTGTGCTGTGCCAGCTTTGACGGTACGAACTCTTGTCAACTGAGATGGTGGCGATACCACCATCCATGTGCGACATTGGCCCATACCATATGGATGGCATGGATGGGGTGGAGACTATAGCGCTATGGGTCGGGGTCGCTGGCATATAGGTCATCATTGTATTCATGTGAAAGTATTTGGGTACTACTCCAGTTCATTGCTGCACGTTTGGAGTATTGGAAATGAAGAGAATGAAAGAATAGTAATACATTTCTCATTTCTCCTCATGCGTTTCATGTAACGCTTGGATTCCAGAAGTACTATCAAATATTCTTTGAGCCTTCGGTGAGCTCCACTGGCGAGCTAGAAACGTGTCGCCATCATCTTGACCTTCATCAAACAAATAGTGGCGCCATTAGTACAATAGTCGTTCTTTGTGGGACAAAAGAGGGTTCCCAACTAACGGCATTGCAGCTGCAATGCTACTCTGGCAAAGGTTAGGTTGTCCATCCATGTTTTTTGTGACTGGCTTGGAAAGGCATTTACGTTTATGTTAGCGTACCTTCTTGTTGTTCTCCACAGCGCCAAGCTTTGCTGCCGTCTGCCCTCAGTCTCCTCTTGGATGATAGCAAATAAAGTCCCATGTGTCGGGGCGTCTTGCCAGTGTTTTTATGAACGGTGACTTCGGGCGCCTTCAGCCAAGAACATGCAAGCGGTGTCTTCGTCAGGCTACGAGGGTCCAGGAGAGGCCTTTTGTGTCAGTCACACTTGGAGGGGAAGCGGGAGGGAGGGAACTGAGTGATCTTTCCTCCTGGGGAGTTAGCTTATTCCAGCCAAGCTTCGGGTGACGTAGATGAAGATGGGGCCAAATCCAATTACCTTTTAAGGCTTCTTTATCTAATAGAATCCTTTCACGTGAAGGGAATCTACAGATTGGACACACAACAAATGATGCTGGCTGATATCTGGCGGAGGGAAAGAGGCGGTCGAGGACAGAAAGAGAGAGAAATCGAAGTCCTCTTTTTATGGGGCTGTTCATTAGGGATGAAATGTGGTGCTCTGTGGGCCACAAGGGCAGATAAGAAGGTCCAGATACGGGACGGTGAGCAAGACCCATGTCATTTTTATTCTTCTTTTCCCCCCATTTCACATAAAACTACACTCACCGTGATGTCTTATCAGGGCTTATGCGGCGTCATCAAGGCGGCACTCTCGGCTCCTTCCTGGGACTCGAAAACACCCGTAGTGAGCCCGCAAGGAGGCACTTTGTCCCGTATTAACCTGAGAACTAACGCTAGTATGGAAAAGCTCATTGGTTTCTATCGGACAGCTTGACACAGACTACTCCAAACCAAACCCATTGAGCTTTCTTCACTCGCTTGCCTGGGCAATGTGATGATTTACTTTTGTTTCACGGGGGCCAGAATTCCTGCTACTGGCTATATCGTATGACCTTCATTTAGGTCAGGGTTTCACTCGGCTTTTCAAGAGAACATATGCCATCGGTGAACCCGGTCAAGGACTTCCAGGTGGCACCCGAGGGGGCTCCAAGTCGGACATTAGTCGGTGAACCCGGTGTCTTCCACCGCTGATGGAAGGCCGCTCATCTCACCCAGGAATTCAACCATTCTTTGGGTTATTAGCTTGGCACTGTGACTGCCACGTACATACGGGCCATTAGCTTAGCATAGCTGGGTGGCCCTGGTGTCTCGGGCTTGGGCAGGCGGGGGCTGGGCTTCCATGAGGAGGAGATATGTAGCTAAGCGTGGCTAGGCTAGATGCTTCCATGAGGAGGAGCTATGTAGCTTAGCGTGGCTAGGCTAGATGCTTCCATGAGGAGAAGCTATGTAGCTTAGCGTGGCTAGGCTAGATGCTTCCATGAGGAGGAGCTATGTAGCTTAGCGTGGCTAGGCTAGATGCTTCCATGAGGAGGAGCTATGTAGCTTAGCGTGGCTAGGCTAGATGCTTCCATGAGGAGGAGCTATGTAGCTTAGCGTGGCTAGGCTAGATGCTTCCATGAGGAGGAGCTATGTAGCTTAGCGTGGCTAGGCTAGATGATTCCATGAGGAGGAGATATGTAGCTAAGCATCCGTAGGCTAGATGCTTCCATGAGGAGGAGATATGTAGCTAAGCGTGGCTAGGCTAGATGCTTCCATGAGGAGGAGCTATGTAGCTTAGCGTGGCTAGGCTAGATGCTTCCATGAGGAGGAGATATGTAGCTAAGCATCCGTAGGCTAGATGCTTCCATGAGGAGGAGATATGTAGCTAAGCGTGGCTAGGCTAGATGCTTCCATGAGGAGGAGGAGCTATGTAGCTTAGCGTGGCTAGGCTAGATGCTTCCATGAGGAGGAGATATGTAGCTTAGCGTGGCTAGGCTAGATGCTTCCATGAGGAGGAGCTATGTAGCTTAGCATGGCTAGGCTAGATGCTTCCATGAGGAGGAGCTATGTAGCTTAGCGTGGCTAGGCCAGATGCTTCCATGAGGAGGCGCTATGTAGCTTAGCGTGGCTAGGCTAGACGCTTCCATGAGGAGGAGCTAGGCAGCTTAGCGTGGCTAGGCTAGACGCTTCCTTGAGGAGTAGCTAGGTAGCTTAGCGTGGCTAGGCTAGACGCTTCCATGAGGAGGAGATATGTAGCTTAGCGTGGCTAGGCTAGACGCTTCCATGAGGAGTAGCTAGGTAGCTTAGCGTGGCTAGGCTAGATGCTTCCATGAGGAGGAGATATGTAGCTTAGCGTGGCTAGGCTAGATGCTTCCATGAAGAGGAGATATGTAGCTTAGCGTGGCTAGGCTAGATGCTTCCATGAGGAGGAGCTATGTAGCTTAGCGTGGCTAGGCTAGATGCTTCCATGAGGAGGAGCTATGTAGCTTAGCGTGGCTAGGCTAGATGCTTCCATGAGGAGGAGCTATGTAGCTTAGCGTGGCTAGGCTAGATGCTTCCATGAGGAGGAGCTATGTAGCTTAGCGTGGCTAGGCTAGATGCTTCCATGAGGAGGAGATATGTAGCTTAGCATGGCTAGGCTAGATGCTTCCATGAGGAGCTACTAGGTAGCTTAGCGTGGCTAGGCTAGACGCTTCCATGAGGAGTAGCTAGGTAGCTTAGCGTGGCTAGGCTAGATGCTTCCAGATGCTTCCATGCCAGGAGTGAGGATGAGGATGAAGTGGATGTCATGTGATCCTCCAAGAGGAAGAAAATGGATATCATGTCAAGGGCGTCATTTCAGGATGGAAGTGCTTGTCAGTCATTGTACTTTAAACCCTCATTTTTCTCCTCTCCAGCCTGCCCCCGCCCCCATTGTCTGAATTCCCCTGGCTGTGTTTTATGTTGCAATTTGAAAAGTCCAGGCCAAGAGATCAAGTGTCAGAGCATCTTTGTTGCTTTTATTTTGCCCCCCCCCCCCCCCCCCCCAAACGCCCCCATTGTGTTCCTATTTGTACATGTAGTGTATTTGCATTGTGTCACATCAGTCAAGCAAGGACAAGCCTGATGTCTTCCTTTGGACACGTTCCCCCTCGACCCACTTTGGAAATGAAAGCCTACGGGAGTGCTTGTCAGCACGCCAGAAATTGGACAGCCCACTCCTTGGGATGGGGGGGGGGGCGTGTGGCACCCCCGTCAGAGCATTCAAAATAGAAGGCTTTAATAACGCTGGCGCTCCTTCTTTCTTCACCTCTGAGCCTCAACTATCCTCCCCCCTCTGCTCCCCCCCACCCGCACAGTGTGCTGCACCCCCCCCCCTGTCACTCTAATTGATAAACATGGGTGTGATATCGTGTAATGAGCCTCTGTTCTCCTGCCAATTACACTGGTTAACCCACACGCACGGGGTGGGGGGGCGTGAGGCATCATGTGACAAGTACAGCATTTAGATAATGATGAGGCTCAACTCACCCCCCCCCCCCCCCATTTATTTGCATGCACCAGCATCCACTCGCTTTCATCTACGCGCAGTAAAGCTGCAATACTGCAATACTGCAATACTGCAATACACAAGCAGACACTTGTCATACCGCATGGCTTTGTGTCTTCGTGACTTGGCGTCCTCGTGTCCTTGTGTCTTCGTGACTTGGTGTCCTCGTGTCCTTGTGTCTTTGTGTCTTAGTGACTTGTCGTCCTCGTGTCCTTGTGTCTTTGTGTCTTAGTGACTTGGCGTCCTCGTGTCCTTGTGTCTTCGTGACTTGGTGTCCTTGTGTCCTTGTGTCCTTGTGTCCTTGTGTCCTTGTGTCCTTGTGTCCTTGTGTCTTTGTGTCCTTGTGTCTTAGTGACTTGGTGTCCTCGTGTCTTTGTGTCTTAGTGACTTGATGTCCTCGTGTCCTTGTGTCTTTGTGTCTTAGTGACTTGGCGTCCTCGTGTCCTTGTGTCTTTGTGTCTTAGTGACTTGGCGTCCTCGTGTCCTTGTGTCTTCGTGACTTGGTGTCCTCGTATCCTTCTGTCTTTGTGTCTTAGTGACTTGGCGTCCTCGTGTCCTTGTGTCTTAGTGACTTGGCGTCCTCGTGTCCTTGTGTCTTCGTGACTTGGTGTCCTCGTGTCCTTGTGTCTTTGTGTCTTAGTGACTTGGCGTCCTCGTGTCCTTGTGTCTTCGTGACTTGGTGTCCTCGTGTCCTTGTGTCTTTGTGTCTTCGTGACTTGGTGTCCTCGTATCCTCATGGCCTTGTGTCTTCGTGACTTGGTGTCCTCGTGTCCTCATGTCCTTGTGTCTTCCTGACTTGGTGTCCTTGTGTCTTAGTGACTTGGCGTCCTCGTGTCCTTGTGACTTGGCGTCCTCGTATCCTCATGTCTTTGTGTCTTCGTGACTTGGCATCCTCGTATCCTCATGTCTTTGTGTCTTCGTGACTTGGTGTCCTCGTATCCTCATGGCTTTGTGTCTTCGTGACTTGGTGTCCTCCTATCCTCATGGCTTTGTGTCTTCGTGACTTGGTGTCCTCGTATCCTCATGGCTTTGTGTCTTCATGACTTGGTGTCCTCGTATCCTCATGGCTTTGTGTCTTCGTGACTTGGTGTCCTCGTATCCTCATGGCTTTGTGTCTTCGTGACTTGGTGTCCTCGTATCCTCATGGCTTTGTGTCTTCGTGACTTGGTGTCCTCGTATCCTCATGGCTTTGTGTCTTCGTGACTTGGTGTCCTCGTATCCTCATGGTTTTGTGTCTTCGTGACTTGGTGTCCTCGTATCGTTATGGTTTTGTGTCTTCGTGACTTCATGTCTTAAAGGGGACCTATGATGATGTTCCACATGTCTGACCTATGAATGTAGTTGGAATGTTGGATTCCCGTGTTAAAACCATGCCAAAGTTTCAGATGGTGAGCTTTGTGATGTCACAGCGGGGCAGACTTCCTTATCCTGTATATATATATATGTATGTAAGCCAAACAAGCTTAGGCAGAAGTTATTATTTATGGTGATTCCCAGCAAGAGGAAAATATTTTCATCTGTCAATGGCATCTCACACGGGACTGATTTTGTGAGCATGAATGTAAAATATCCGCCAAACTGATGCTTTCCCGCTCTCGCCGGGAAAGGTGCATTAATTTGGGACACGCCGTGTGTCCACGCGGCGCACTCATGGCTTCCGAGCTCCACCGCACCAACGGCGTATCCGATAGTGTGTCCCACAATGAGCACTCTTCCTGGGGCAGGCGAGGTTGCCAAATGTCCCTCTTCTCCTGAGCTCCACCAGCGGCTGGTGACCAATCACAGAGTGGGCGTGCCTGGAGGCGGGCCGTGGGTGGAATAAATTAAGTGTTTTGGTGGGAAGCAAGAATCCAAGGAAATACGGCTGGAATAGGTGCAGATTCTGCTAAATCTAAAGTTTTCTGCGCGGGTTATTGTGTGTAGCTGCTCCATAGGAGTCCACAAGTCAATACAAAGGGTCTTTTATTTGATCATAAAAGCTTTATTAAAAGAATAAAAGAAAATAAAGCTGGCACGGCTTTATTTTCAGACGTGTGTGTCCTGTGTGAAGTATCCAGCACGCGTGGGGGGGGGGGCAGGTCAGCGGTGGCGGGATGGCTGTGAGGATGATGCAAGTTGAAAAGAAGGGAAGGACACATCCCAGGAATGAAGGGCATCACCGGACTTTGACCGTGTCTCCACCCTCCTCTCTTCCCGCAGTCCAGCTGTGCCCAGTACGCGGCCGAGAAGAGGGACGAGGAGAAAATGTGCGACCACCTGATCCGTGCCGCCAAGTACCGAGACCACATGACGGCCGTGCAGCTCATCCAGAAGATGGTCAACATCCTGACGGACAAACACGGCGCCTGGGGCAGCTCCTCTATCAGGTAGGAAAATAGGGAGGGAGGGAGAATGCGCCCCGGTGTTTGTGGTCCCCTATGCGAGTGTCACGAGCACACGAGGCCTGATCTCTTTTAAATGGAGGTTGTGTTGTGTGAGCTCGCCCTCGAACGTCTCTCATTACCGAGCCTCGTCCTGCTGCGGCACGCTATTGATGCTTTTCCTAATGGCTGCCGATGGGCGCGTGGAGCCCTTGGCACCAGGCCCCGGAGCGCGGTGCTCTTTGAATAAATCCCAATCAGCCCGGTGCCATGACATCAATATTTTTACTCAATGACTGTGAAGGTCAGGTGCGGCGGCTGCCTCGCACCCGAGCAGGAAAAACATCTGGTGCTGCCAAAAGCCCGCATATTGACTACGTATCAGGAGGGGAAAGATCTTCATGCACGGCCCCTCCCCTCTTCCAACCTACAACCACGTCTTTAAGAGCTACAGGAAGTCTATTGTCCAAAGTTTCCATTCAATTAAGACCGAAGATTATTGTATATACCCTATCTATCAATAGATAATATAGATAATCAATAGGTCATATCTGCACATCGAAACAGTATAGAGTGGGGCTTGGCAACCTTTACTATGAAAAGAGCCATGGTACCCCCTTTCCCACTAAACACAAATAGCCTGGAGCTGCAAAGTAGGTTTAAAAGGTCTTCTGAGTCTAACAAGACGTAGAAGTAAGCTAATTATATCAGTATATTATAGCCAGTACATACCCCATGTATAATGTATAATATCAATATATCATATCTCTAATCATATGAGTATATAATATCCAGTACATACCCTATGTATAATGTATATCAATATGTTATCTGTAATCATATCAGTATATTATATCCAGTACATACCCTATGTATAATGTATAATATCAATATATGATATCTCTAATCATATGAGTATATAATATCCAGTACATACCCTATGTATAATGTATATCAATATATGTTATCTGTAATCATATCAGTATATAATATCCAGTACATACCCTATGTATAATATATATCTGTAATCATATGAGTATATAATATCCAGTACATACCCTATGTATAATATATATCTGTAATCATATGAGTATATAATATCCAGTACATACCCTATGTATAATGTATATCAATATATGTTATCTGTAATCATATCAGTATATAATATCCAGTACATACCCTATGTATAATATATATCTGTAATCATATGAGTATATAATATCCAGTACATACCCTATGTATAATATATATCTGTAATCATATGAGTATATAATATCCAGTACATACCCTATGTATAATATATGATATCTGTAATCATATGAGTATATAATATCCAGTACATACCCTATGTATAATGTATAATGTATATGGAGTTTAGGCAGCCTCAGGAGGAAGGAGCTGATTCTTCATTTTGTCCACCAGAGTGTACGCTTGTATTGCCCCCCCCCCCCCCCCCACGTGTATGAAAGCGTGTCAGACAAAGGCAGCGTTCCTGCTTTTGTGTCCTTGTGTGTCATGCCGTGTCCAGATGTGTGACAGATGGGGTCTACCTGTTATGTCCTACTTCCTGGAGACACAGGTGACCCCCCCCCCCATTTTCTCCTGTTACCTTCTTGCTGTGTGATTTAAGCTGGTGTCCGCTCGGCACCCATGCTGTGTTTGTTCGGGTCGGCCACCATCTTTCACGTACGTGACACCCAAAGTCGGGCCCACGGAAATGAGGGCAGATGATGGACGCCGGCTCGCCATCTCTTGCCATCTCCCGGGACGCACTGTCCTCTTCTCCCTTGTCATATGTCATGGCGTGTACTCAAACGCCACTGCACCCCCACATTCAGCAAGCACAGGGCAGTACTGCACAAAAGAAACTTGAAAGTAGCCAGTGTACAGCTTGGAAGTATTCATGAACACAGCCGTTATTGTCCAACTGTCTGCCAAGATGACTCTGCCTCGTCTACACTTAAGCGTGCCGCATGAGTGCTGCCGGCGCCGGGGAAGTCAACCGTGAACTCCAAAATGCACTGTGACATTGGGAAGCAGAGTGGGGGCAGGTGGGACTGACCATCATGGATCAACACCCTTCCGAACCTGCTGGAAACCCTGCTGGAGACCAGCACGCCAACTTCTACCCGATGGACAAGGAAGGTAGACAGGCGGCTGCTCAGCCTGATGCGGACACACCAAAGGAGGACATGCTTGTCTTCTTCTTACCGTCTCATACTACTGGCAGTATTTTTCACCCCGGCACTCGTTTGTTCTTGGCTGAGGATTTGAGCATAGCTGAAGGTTGGATTATATTTGATTTTACAAATATCGGGATGGTATATCGATGTTCAAGCTAACTATATCGGGATATAAGTTTGTGGTCCGTGTCGCCAAGCCTCAAGTTTCCTTCACCTCGACTCAAGCGCATCCTTGAAGATGGAATTCCACAGGGACAGGGTTCGTCTTCTTATCTTCTTACCCTAAACCACTGGGCTTGCCTAAAGGGATACATTGTAGTCGTCTACGACGCATGCTGTTTTCATCTTCACCCCCCCTCCCCCGCGCACGCTCCCACACTCCGTGGTCCGCTCTGCCGCTCATTTAGTGCAGCGGCAGCGCTCTAATGGACAGCCTTAGGCTGGAGGCTTCCAGGCGGAGGGACATCCATCTTTTGGCCTGTCACCCTCTCGCACGGCGAAAAATCTTTGTGATATGCACTCCAATTTTTCTTCAGTAAATCAAATCTTCCTCCCTTCAGAAAGACGAATGCCGGGAGCCGGGCGCTACAGAGAAATCAATACGGGTGAAATTTAAAGAGTATGGCCCGTATCGATCGGCCTGGTGAGATGGAAAAGGAAGAGCTTTGTAACTGTTGGCTGGACACTAAGCTGACCTGTAACGGACAAACTATTGATAAGAGCATTCATACTTCATCCTCTACTATGTCACTAACATCATTTTACATCTTACTCTACCTTTTTACCTGCCTCTCCTCATGACATGCAATTTGTCATTCAACAACTCTTCCAAACATTCCCAGGAAATCCCTTCCTGGGAATGTTTTATTCTTTTATTCACTTCTTTTCTTGCAAGTCCTTTTGACGTGTAGTATGATGGAAAAGATGCAACAACAACGCCATTTGACTCTCTTATGTTCCTCCGTCTCATCTTTTGACGTTCCTGACTGTCATGCATGCTCAGCTTGGACATGATGGCGGCGTAGGTTCGTTTTCCTTCAACAAGCCAAAGAAAAAGCAAAAATGGCAGAGTGCATACGCTTGTTTTCCACTTCAGGGGCCCATTTTTCCCTCTCGTCATTTTGGTTGAATGGAAAAAAAAATAGCAGCACCTTGGACCTTCTTTGGACTCCTTGCTTACTTTTTCTTTTGTCTCTATTTGGGTTTTGCTAGCCATGAAAGGTCATTTGTTGGCCTGTATCTTTTTTGTAGCAATTTGTTTGCTTCTACTAGCTCATTTTCCCGTCTCTATCTCCTTGTAAAAAGTGTTTTTGACCTTGTTAGCTTCCCGGGTCTTTGGATATCCGTGCAGACAGCGAGGAGGACGGTGGCGTGAGGTATTATTGCTGAGATAAATGCGAGCATGAGAAGCTGAGAGCTCTCCTGGGGTGCTTCTTCATTCCAGATGTAAATCACCATTATGATACATAATAGTCCATGTATTACATGCCTTGAATCGGGGGTCTGCACAGTGTCTGGCTCTGCCTCGCGTGCAGCACCCCCGCCGCTGAAAGTCGAAGTGGTGCACGGTAGAGATGATGGCGGCAGGAAACAGGAAACTCTTTACAACACAGCGGCCCTGGCAAAGGGCTGACACCATGCAAAGGGAGAGGAGGTCCAAAGATGAAGGACTTCAGTCAGCAGCCATGACTGATATGAATGTCAAAATGCTGTCATGGACATCACATTCACATTGAATGGCTTTTAAAATCCAACCAAAAATCACACGCCAATCGTCCTGGCTGCTGCTTGCCTGCACTTTCTTCTCGCCAATTCACCTTGACATGTTTGAAGTTCTTCAGGAAGTTCTTCAGGAAGTTCAGCTGCCTGCTGGTGCTTAGCGCAGCTGTACTTCTCAGGCGTGGCCCGGTCTTGAGACGCGAATCCCAGGTGCGGGAGAGCATGGAGTGTACTGGTGGATAGCCTCGGGTTGGCGCTCTCAAGCTGTACCAAAAAGTCAGGATTAAGTTGTGCGTCATGGCGTGTGGACGGTAAGAGAGAGGTAAGACAAGTTTTATTCCTCACAGTTGGAAGTTGGCTTCCACATGCTGCGTTCATGTACGCTGGGCATACATAGCAGCGGCGGTATGGCTGCACTGTTGTGGGAGGGGACATTTCTCAGGGGACTGGGAGGGTCGGTAGACGTGGACATGGAGAAGATGCCAGACTGGAGGATGCAGTGATGCTATAAAGCGTTGGTTTATTCTCACGGAACAGCAACCACCACTTAGCATCTCGGTTGCTAGCAATCACATGACCCACAAACACGTGACCTGCCACGATGAGTTTTGAAATGATGATGTGACCTTCTACTTGATTGACCTTCCACTTGATTGCATTTATTTGCAATTTGCTGTTTTAAACTGAGAAAATATTGTACACGCCCCAGTACGGTACAGAACTAGGTTTTTCTCTCTTCAAAAAAGACATTTCACATGTGGAATTTGGTTGGGACCCCAAATGGGACGAGCGCAGGCGTTGCAGTCTATAGTGTTGCGATCATATCGTTGTTGTAAAGCGCCGATGTGCATCATCGTTTTAGGATGTGTGTACGCTGCAGGAGTCATTTGAAAGCACCGGTGTGGTTTCCTTGCTTGGTAGCAAGTTGCTGAGCAGTAGCAGCTGCGTCCACGTCAGCTTCCTGCAGCCAATTAGCTTTGGCCCCTGCCTCCTCGGCCTCCTCGGCCTCCTCGGCCTCCTCGGCCTCCTCGGCCATCCATCTGCCTGGATGCGCATAAACACACACTGTGCAGAAATGGAAGCCTGTGTAAACGAGGATGTAGCTATCGCACGATAATCTTCAGCGGCAGAGTGCTCGCACGGATTTGAATGCGAGGCCCCTCCAGCTCATTAATCATGTGTCTGCAACGGCGGGTCGGGACTAAAAGGATGTTCCCTAAATCCTTGGGGAGAGCGTTGAAGTTTGACAGACGTGGCTTGCAATAACGTTCCATCGTGCTCGCCCATATGAATTACAATATGGCGCTAACGCTAACATTTTCCTCCAGTCTATATACAGTAGAGAAGGCTGGGCTTCCGTGTCATTGGGGGGGGGGGCATTTTCATCTGGATGGGAAAACTTCACTTGGCATTTCCAGCTTCTTCTCACCGGCAGCTCTCCTCTTTCTACACCTTTTCTTCATGAAACACACCACAGTGCACCTACACCGCCACAGTACACCACCACACCACCACAGTCTACCAGCGGTACACCACCACAGTACACCACCACAACAGTATACCACCACCAGTGCACCATCAGGAACCCTAAGGAAGACAATGGTTTCGCTGCATACTGTATTTGTGGTTGTGGCTGTGGGCTGTCTGTGCATGGTGGTGGCCTGCTAGTTCAGGGGTGCCCGTTACATCCATGGTGAGCCACCGGTCCTTCACACAGGAGCTAGATGTTTAAGACTTGGTCCTTTTGGCCATCTGCTGGTTGGACAGGAAGTAGACAGTAGCTACGTTGCTGCTTAGCTACCGTGATGAAGTTCAAGTGTCTCCGTAGAAAGTCTTGGGAAAAGTGGTGGAGCGTGTACGCCGTGCGTGTACGCCGTGCGTGTACGCCGTGCGTGTACGCCGTGCGTGTACGCCGTGCGTGTACGCCGTGCGTGTACGCCGTGCGTGTACGCCGTGCGTGTACGCCGTGCGTGTACGCCGTGCGTGTACGCCGTGCGTGTACGCCGTGCGTGTACGCCGTGCGTGTACGCCGTGCGTGTACGCCGTGCGTGTACGCCGTGCGTGTACGCCGTGCGTGTACGCCGTGCGTGTACGCCGTGCGTGTACGCCGTGCGTGTACGCCGTGCGTGTACGCCGTGCGTGTACGCCGTGCGTGTACGCCGTGCGTGTACGCCGTGCGTGTACGCCGTGCGTGTACGCCGTGCGTGTACGCCGTGCGTGTACGCCGTGCGTGTACGCCGTGCGTGTACGCCGTGCGTGTACGCCGTGCGTGTACGCCGTGCGTGTACGCCGTGCGTGTACGCCGTGCGTGTACGCCGTGCGTGTACGCCGTGCGTGTACGCCGTGCGTGTACGCCGTGCGTGTACGCCGTGCGTGTACGCCGTGCGTGTACGCCGTGCGTGTACGCCGTGGGCGCATGTGGTTCAGTGGTAATGAGATGAGTTGTTGGAGGTACTGGGTTCCAGCACGTGTCGCTAATGCCAGTAGCAGCGTGTTGAGCAGGTCTTCCTGGTGCGTGTGGCAATGCGCTGATGTCACCAAAGGCTTGTTGGGAGGTGAAAGATGGCCGCCCTTGTTGCCGCCTGGCTGCTCCCTCCCTCCTTCCTTCCTGGGGTGCAACACTCAGATTTATGACTTCCATGTTCCTCTAAAGTATCTGGCCTTCTGTGGACCAAGGTCATGATAAAAGGTGGGGGTGTGATCAATATCTGAATGAGAAGCCGTTGAGGAGGTTTTTAGGGCTAGATGCAATATCTGCCGGGTATTGATTGTCAGGGGCCAGTAGTTCTTCAAAGGCTATCTCCTTTGACTACCCCCCCCACCCCGCCCCCCCACTCAACAGCACACATTCCTCTTCCTCTTGATAGATTGCTATGCTCAGCACTGCTGTAATTACACCCATACCAGCGGGTCATTTATTCTCATGCTTTCACCCCCAAAAAGGGGCTTCATTGTGGCCATCCAACACTTCTGGAACCAAGGACCACATCAAGGACCACATCAAGGACCACATCAAGGACCACATCAAGGACCATGTCTAATCCTAGTCTACACACACCTGTGTAATCCTAGTCTCTGTGTGTGTGTGTGTGTGTGTGTGTGTATATATATATATATATATATATATATATATATATATATATATATATATATGTATAATGTGTATGTATGTATGTGTGTATATGTGTGTGCATGTGTGTATATATGTATAATGTGTATGTATGCATGTGTGTATATATGTATAATGTGTATGTATGCATGTGTGTATATATATATGTATAATGTGTATGTATGTATGTGTGTATATGTGTGTGCATGTGTGTATATATATGTATAATGTGTATGTATGTATGCGTGTATATGTGTGTGCATGTGTGTGTATATATATATATGTATATATATATATATATAGGTATATGTATATATATATGTATATATATATATATATATAGGTATATGTATATATATATGTATATATATATATATATATAGGTATATGTATATATATATGTATATATATATATATATATATAGGTATATGTATATATATATATAATAGGTATATGGAATGGAATTATCCTTGTAGTTGCTCATCACAGAGATTTCCCACACTTATTATAGATGAAAACTTATTTGTATTTGTGATTACATGCAATTAATTCTGAGTTACGTATGGACGAAATATGATTAATCACGATCAAATATTTTAATGGATTGACAGAACTATACAGCATATACATACGATACACACACACACACACACACTACTTCAGTGCACGTAGGATGTTTACTATGCTAATAATAGTGTATGTTTAATAATGGTACATGTTTAATAATAATACCACTAATATTATTAGTGATATTTGCTACTAGTGTATGTTTATATGGGATGTTGAATAATGCTATATTTATCAATAGTGTATGTAATAATGTATGTATGCCAGTAGTGTGTGTGTAATAATGGTACTATAATATATATAATATACAGTATAGATATATCATAATGGGTGTATGCAAGGGCTGTGTGGTGTCCCAGGAATGTCAGAGACATGAATGTGAGGTGCATTCAGAAACGTGGGAATCGTTTGTCTCGGAGCCAGTGGAAAGGCTTGGGCCGGCAGTGGGAATTGCCAGCATGGGAATGTAGAATTCCCCATCAATGTGATTGTGTCAGCGGAGAGAGAGTCGATTGTTTTGGTCCCCAATCTCATTGATCTATGCCTGGTGGGATACGTGCTGGTGGATTTGTAGCTGGTCATTCCGTCTGACCTTCAGCTTCTCTGCTGTTTTCTTTTTGGGGTGTGATGGAAAGGCGACTCGCCGACTGATTTGTCAGCCGTCCTCAAGATTGTCTTTGAAGGCTGGAGGTCAAGGGATTATTAAAATGGGGCCAGTAATGGTAGAATTATGCAACTGAGGTCTGGCGGATGCCCCTCATTACCCGCCGGCGGCTGTGATAAATGGCCATAACGGCCTGTTGTCAAAAAGACGGGAAAAATGTGAGGCTTCATCAAAAATACAGATGGTGCCACTTGAGTGTGAAGGTGCTTCCAGTCCGCGTTGGCGATTTATTCCCGTATTTCTCCACAACCATTCTTTACTCCCTAATGCTCTGCAGCCAGGATTGTTTTCTTTGCCTCCCGTCTGATATCACGATATCACGATGGTGTCATCGTCTACCTTCTGTGTGGATCCGTCTACTGAGTGTAATTGCTGCTAATTGGACGCCGCTGATAATTAGCTCTCAATTTGCATCCTTTTATTGAAACTGCCGAGCCTCCCAGCCTCCCACCCAAAAGGGGGAGGGGGGGGCATGCTTTCTTCCACACTAGCTGCTGATGATACCCAGACAACCTACGGTTCCCTCTTTGGAAAGATCAGATGGAATGGAGCAGAATGTTGGTGCAATAAGTAACTTATTATAAAGTACTCATCTTCCAAGTCAATTCAGTGCTTGGCTTTTTGGGTACAATTTAGCGTTTAGTGCAGCAGAAGAATGGAAGAATATAATTCTCATTATTGTTGCCAAGAACAATATAAGCTGCTTATAGAGCATTTGGTAGATGATATCGGGGGGGGGGGGGGGGTTCACCCTAATTTCCATGAGCCACACTTTTCGCTTGTTATATCCTGACTTTCACACACCTTCACCTTCCACAGTACGCTTCCTGGAAGCATGTACAAGTACTTGCTTTTTCCCAACTACAAGTAAGTGTACAAAAGTCAAATAGATCTTGTGTGCTAAACATTCATTCATTTTCTACCGCTTATACACCCGGGACTGGTCGCCAGCCAATCACAGGGCACGTATGGATGCATGCTTTTGGAATGTGGGAGGAATGCGGAGTCCGGAGAAAACCCACGCATGCGCGGGGAAAACATGCAAACTCCACACAGGGATGGCCGAGGGTGGAATCGAACACTCGTCCGCCGTGCACCCACCGTGTAAAAATGAACGCCATATTTTGTCCACTGTGTCACAGAAAATCCAGGCTGCTCCGAATTTAAACACTGTGTACTACAAGTACTTGTCCTTTTCAACTTGCCAAGAATATTGGACAACAACCATCACTGCAGTATACAAATGCATATACAAAGTATACGGACGTTCTTGACATTGTTCAACTGTGGGATGAGCAGCCGAGCTGGTAGTGGATATTGAAAGTAAATAAGCGTGATTGGATTCTGCTTTTGGTGGTCTTCAAACAAACATGGCAAGGAAGATGTTCTCCAAAGTGGATGGTTGCGCTGGCCAATGGAGATCCGTGTTGAGTAGATCACGACACATTTGAACAATGCGGGTGCTGGAGAACGTCCTGTTGAAATGAATGTTTTCTGCTGTGCTCATGATGGATGACGATGGAAGGGGACGTATGCGGCGTGGAGGTGAAGATCCAAGCAAGTCCGTGCACGTGTGCGGTGGAAGTAAAAGCGTTGAGGCATCACCGGTCCCAGACTTAATCATGGCCAAACAATTCCATCGGGAAGGTGTTTGCTCCTGTTTCATCTTTTTTTAATTTGAGTCTGGCGATACGGCGAGGCGATCGCTGCCACTCTTGTGACAAAGAGCCCCGCGCTCCAAGCCAGCCGTCGTCCTCATGACAAATCCTCAATCTCCCGCCGCTCTCGCCGCTTCTCCTAAACACATGCTTTATGCAAATGGAAGCAAGAATCATCCCGAGGATCGGCGGCGGTCTTTGAGCAATTTGAGGGCCGGCAATGGGAAGCTGCATTAATGTCAAATAAGCAAGGGGAGACATCTCCTCCTCCATTCAGCCACTACTCCAAATGCATTTAGCAGAAAGGTTATGTATGAGTGTTTGTGCCAAAGTGCAGTCACTTGTGAAGATATATGAACGCATATTCACTCGGCGCACCCTGCTTGCCGTGATAAAGGTCATCTTCCATCATTTACATGGCATACAACGCTCGCAAAACCACATCAAGAATGCTGACATTTGCTGTGCCCACTCGCGTTCGCACACCATCCATTAGGAAGCAGCGTTTAAAAAGAAAGGAGAAAGCCGTCCCGACCTCAAAGGTCACTGGAGAAGAAGAAGAAGGATGCGTTGGCTTAGCGTTTTTCTTTGCATTTTGTGTCATGGCAGCAATCAAAACTGCAATCAGGCCGTGGAACTATTCAGTAATCCATGCCTTTGTGACCTGCCAATCAAAGCGTACAAAACATTCTACAGTGGAACCACGTTTAGCCTACGCCTCGCTTAGCGTACGCCTCGCTTAGCGTACGCCTCGCTTAGCGTACGCCTCACTTGGCATACGCCTCGCTTGGTATACGCCTTTTTATTGTTTGACCATGAGTTTTATTATTCCCTCTAAGTGAATATCAAAGAGGAGTAAAAGGAATAAATGAAAAGTAAAGCTTACTTTTATCTTCTTCAAAGACGTGATTGTTGCCAAAGACACCATGTGGTAGTGAGATCAACAGACACCCCCTTCCTGTTTTGCTATGTTGTTTCTTGAATTCCATCATATTTCTCAGTTCTTTATCAAATGTTGCCACTTGCAACTTTCTTTGCCTCCATTTTGGCTTCTTCTGCAGCCATGAAGAAATGAAAAGCTGAGACTTTAGGTCTGGGTTGATCTTGCTGCCACACGGTGTCTTTGGCAACAATCATGTCTTTGGTGAAAGCGGGTGGGGCGGGTGGGGTGTACGGAGTCGGTAACGAGCACAAAGGCGGCGCTCTGTGTTTGTGTGTGATAGTCTCTGCACGCAAGCATCCACTTCATCATCCTGCCTGCGATGGCATTCATGGAAGAAAAATAATTATTGAGCTCAGGCTCGGGACACACTTGTCTCTCATCTCAAGCAAGTGGGGGGGGGGCATCCTATATGCGCTACACACAATGTGCATGAATCCATCAGGACGGGACCATGAGCTGCAGTAATTAGTCATAGTCTGCATGGACGGCTGGTGGCGAGGCTGGAGGAGTCGTGCCAGTCATCAGGGAGGGACATGACAGTGGGGGTGGGGGCGGGGGGTCCTAATGATGGCACACCAGCAGAGGTGCTCATCAATCGGCAATGAGAGCAGGAGCGTAGCGACAATGGAGATGAACAGAGCGCACGCCGCGCCAGCAAAGATGATGAATGATTCTTACTTCCTGTCAGGGTGGGTAGGATTTCCCACCGTGCCAGTCTTCAAAAGTACACGTTCCTAACAAAACTTGTCTCATTAGATGATGCAATGTCAGCAGACATTGTGTGTGAATTCTGAAAAGCTGAAGCCAAACTGAAAGACTTTGAAAAGGTGCAGAAATTGAAATCAAAATAAACACTGTGGAAATACGCTAAAATGTGGAATGAAGGTAAGAGTAAATTGGTAGTTTGAGCTCAGATCGGGAATTGAACCAACCATTCATTTGTCTGGTTGGAAGCGCTCTACCAGCTACGCTAAACTACTTTTACGGTTTTTCCACACTTGGTGTAGCATAGGCACATGGCGAATAAGTCTGGTGCCATCGCCCATCATGCTTTGCAGCACTGCTCTTTAAATGATTGTTAATATTATGTTTAATGTTGTCATTCCATGTACATGTGCATGTACTACATGTATTTAGTACAGTTTGGATTTCCATACAATGTGTGTATTTGCTTATTTGTTCTATTGATCTGACACCATGACTACAGTTTGTATAGTTTCTGCTTGATGTGTGATGAGCATACGCTTCAGTCTGTTGGCCCAACGTAGTCCAAGACTCCAAATGGTTCAACTCTAGAATGTGGAGGTCGTGTTGTTGGTCAGCGCGTCCATCACGTTCCTGCTGGGCCTTCTGTGTACCTTCTGTGTAAGAGCGTGCCCCCAAAAGAGCCCAAAATCACCCTGCTGTCGTTCATCTGTTGTCTTGGGGGGGCTGATGATGATGATGATGATGATGATGATGAGACATTAAGAGCTTTAAAGGAGTGTGTTGGAATTGAACACAAAAATGGATTTGAGCTTTTATTAAAGAGAAGACTGCGTCCACAATGTGGGCTTTATGCGCACGTTGGCTCTGGCCGAGCGCTAACGCCGGGCCCTGCGTACCATGCTGGCTGCTAATTGCTAACACATGCGCTACCTCTGTCTCGCTGCAGCCGACCCAGGGAGTTTTGGCGCCTGGACTACTGGGAGGACGACTTAAGACGGCGACAACGCTTCACCAGGAACCCCTTTGGATCCACCCACTCGGAGGCGACGCTCAAAGCCGCCGCTGAGCACGGTCAGTCCCCACAGTGCACTATGTGGAGGATGTGTGTGTGTGTGTGTGGGGGGGGGGGGAGTGTATATACGCACACACACACACACACACACACACATATATATATACATACATACATTTTTAGGATTTAAATATTATAATATTTAATCATGATTAATTGCATTTTTGTCCACAGTTAACACAGCATTAATCATATTTATTTTTATATAATTTGTTCATATATTTTTTTCATATTTTTGTATCACAGACAGAAATAAGTTTTCCTCTATGATAAGTAGGAGATCTTTGTGGTAAACAATTGGATGTGCAACTACAAGGATAATTCCATCCAATTTGATGTTATATGATATCAATTATTTCAAACAATACAATTTTGTATTACTATTTTTCTTTATTATTAGCATATTAGCCCTTAAACTTGCCCACTAACGTTCAGCAAATACAAAATCCAAAAAGTGAGACCTCTCACACCGACACAAAAATGTTTTTGGATTCCAGTGTCGGCTCTAAATAAGATGAGTTTATTTATGATACTGGTTTGAAATTCCAAATGTTTGTGAGTAAAAAAGCCCAAAGAAAGAGTCAAAGAAAAAGCATGCCGTGGTGTGTGCTTAGCTTGAGTGTTAGCCTGCTGATCTGATCTGAAGTTTGAAAATGAGTTTTTTCCTTTGTTTGTTTGCTGCAAACCAGTGGCTGCTGTCAGTGGTAAGTCTCTTGGTCTCCTATGTCCATTTCACCAAAGCTCCGCTGTGAAAATCATGCATAAGACATAGTTGGGGGGGCGCGCGCGTTTATTTAGTATTTAGATTATTTACTACTTTATTTAGCCAATGCAATTGTACAAACCACCACGTGAGCATACGCGTAGATTTCATTAACAATGTTTTTTTCCTGCCCACTTTTGCTCAGCATAATTTCATGTTTGCCCCAAAAAGCTTATTTAGAAGGTTGTAAACAGGTTTATTATGCCCAATATCTTTTTTCTCGTCTACTATATGAGTTAATAGGAGCGTAAAGGTGACTATAGGGATGTTATTTCATGTCCAGAGGGTTCTAATGTTAAAAAGCTTATTTAGAAGGTTGTAAACAGGTTTATTATTTTATCATCATGTCTACTATATGAGTGTAAAGGTGACTATAGGGCTGTTATTTCATGTCGAGAGGGCTCTATTACAATTACTGTGGTGGACAGGTTTTTTATGTTGTCATTTCTGGAGAAGGAATTGTACTTGGTGGAAATGGACTCATCACGGTCGGGTCTGGAATGGGTGAGCTGCCATGAATGAAGGATTTCTCTATCCAGGCAGGCCTTTTCTTACGTTAGATGGCAGCTTATTTTCCTGTGAAACATAAGAAGCTCCATGTCGTATAGAAACAAACTCCAGTTAGTGTGTGGAGCTGAAAGTGAGCCAAGGTGAAGATCAGGCATCATGGAGAGGTTTCCGTCAGTGGAGGACTGCAGTCCTTTCTGCTCCCAATATGCCCCCAGCCTGGCAAAACAGCGGGTGTGAGCGCCCTCCGGAGGAAGGGTGTTTCCCTCGGCTGAATGTCGGCCTTGTCGTGTGGAGTCATGACGGAAAGGAAAAGTGCAGGAGAGGAAAAGCAGTCTGGGAATATATCATTAAAGTAAAGCAGTGACACCATGTCGTCTCCTGATGTAACCTTTCGTCTTGTTTTAGCCGACCCGACATTTGTTGCGGAAGTGCGGCTGGAGATGACAAGGCAGTGCCGAGTTTCCAAGCGCAGCGCAAAGGTCATATCTGGCTGTAATTATGTTCATCACATGCACGGTACGGGGGGGGGGCGCGCAAAGAGAAGGGCACCCTCCTCGCTCTCGAACGACATTTGTGGTCCAGGATGGGACTGGGCGTATGCTAATGTTCCCCATGATGAAGTGGTGTTTGTCTTTACGTTTGTATGTCGGCCACCTGAACAACCGCTGTCATTCATGCGGCGCCAACGTGCTGGCCTGGAAAGGACCCCCTCCCCGGCACTCGTGCCTCCGCCGCTGCTAATCAAGGGTGCCCCTCCGAAATGCAAACGTCCTCATTTGGACAAGAAAGGTCGTCCAGCCTTTTGCGTCATGACTTTGACCTTTTTACATCCCGACGTTGGACCTGATGAAGCCCCCCTGCGGCATGAAATTCCTCACTTTTCATATTCTTTGGCAATATTTCTCTCCAAACAACCATTTGACAAATGTGCATTTTTCAATCTCTGCCTGGTGAAATAGTTCCATGAAAGTAAGAGGAAGTTGGATTCATGCTAGGCTGTTCATCATTGGAGTCTGCTGATTGGCTTCCACAAGAAATGCCAACAACCCCCGACATGTGGTAGAGTGGGATAGGAACTATTTGTCAGTTGTCATACCTGGTGGGATACATAGCGGTGGTCTCCTACCAGGATTACCAGATGATGCTGTTTGCCAAGTGTTTGTTCAAGTAGCACGTCGTTCTTTAGGGCTGGGTGGTATCGGGCGGGATATGTTCTAAAGTGAAAGGTGTCAAAGTTGAAAAACATGTTTTTTGTGGCACTCCCCCCCATCCCCTCCACCCCCCCACGCACGCATGCAGCATGCCATGCCCGCTTGCCTGCTGTGAATACGCTGTCATGTGGTACGTATTAGGGGCGCTGGTAGTCATTTCAGCGCTGCTAACTAAGGAATCCTCAAGGGGGGTTTAATTACAGGAAGAACATTCTAAATATCAGTCAGCCGCATATTTTCCATGACAAGACATTTTTTCACGTCTTCAAAGTGTAGCACCAGCTGTGGATGATTTTTGGAAGGAAGTTGACTTGAGGTGGCGCTAGAAAGCGACACAGCGTGTTTACGTCTTTGATGTGATTAGCGTGTGATTAGCGTAAGCAGCAGCGGCGTCCATCTTCGTGGCTCAGAGGAACCTTGCACTTCTTTCCTTCCGGCAGCATCCGCCCGGAACGCCGAGCCACGTTCATGGTGGATTGGCGTCACGTTTGGGTGACGATGCTTTTCAAGCACGAAAGTAGCGGTCGTCATGTGAAGGCACGCCAGACAAATGGCGTTGGACAACGTGCTTTGACAGCCGAGCGGCGCTTCTATTTATTCTATTTCTTTCTGTTTATTCTATTTCTCCAATTCCTTCAACTTGGCAAAACCATCGGTTTCATTTACACTTTTTCTTTTCAGTAAAGGCCCTCACATTTTATAGCAACAATAAATATATGCGCACATGACTACACCAATTCTTCTTATTTATGAACAAACATGGAACGGCCCAACCCTGCAGGATATCCATTTCTTCTTGACAACCAATCAGCCTTCTTACTCTGGTTACTTTGTGGCAAATATGGTCATTTAATCATAATAGTGTTAGCAACACTGGTAAACACGCTTGCTACACTTTTCATGGACTTCTGTTGTTTATAAATAGTATCATAAATAGCATAATAAATAGCCTTGTTAAAAACTTTTACAATTAGTTTTCATTGACTTTAGGTGTAGGCTCTTTCATTTTCACTTTTAGGTATTTTATTATTATTTTATTGATTTTAAACTAATTGTTTCTAAAGAGTTATAGTTGAATAGGTGTAAACACTCAGTACACATTAATTAATAGTTATGAGGTATTAACTACAAATTTCATTTACTTTTGGGTCCACTCTTTTTATATAATCCTAGTTTCATAATAACGTTAGAAAATCTTAATAAACCTGAAGTTATGAAGCATTAACTACAACTCACTGTTAGATATTTGAAAGTAGTCTTAATAATTAGCCTGTAATAATATTGTCATAAACACTTGCTAAATATGAGCAGTTATGGATAACCTAGTAGAAATGGGTCTTAGATATTTGAAAGTAGTCTTAATATTTATGGTTTAATAAAGTAGAGTGTTATGCACACTGGCTCAGATGAATGAGCAGTTGTGTGTTGTTGTTGAGTGTTGTCCAGTATGGAGGTGGAAGCGTGTTGTTGGTAGAATTGAGTGTTGTGTGGAGTATGGAGGTGGAAGTGTGTTGCCTCCGAGTGTGTTGCCTACTCGTGTAAAGAGTCATAAAGAAGGCGAGGCTTTTCCTATGCGTGGTGTAGGCTGTGGATGACAGGAAGTAGAGTTCCATGTTACGTGCAGCTTGTATAGTAATTCATAGCAGCTTTAAGGCAAGGCATTAACCAGCGAGTTAATTTATAAAACATTACTAAAGCAATTCAGGTGTAAGATTAAGATTAAAAGAGTGTATTGTCTCCTGTGAGGAAAAGGCCTTAAGCGTCTTTTATTTGACTCTACATGAAACCAACATCTATTTTGGAATAACTCGATATATTGGTGGATGGTGTATTTGAGTTAGATAGTATACTATGTGCAACATAGTAGCCGGTATTTGCCTTTTACTGCTAGTAAAAGAATGTGTCTTTGTGGCCCCCAGCCCCAGAGGAGGACGTCCTGAAAGGACAGCAGTCCATCAAGAGCAGTCAGGTTCTGGCCAATCAGAGCTCAGACAACGACGCCTCGCTGGATGCGGATGACGACACGCTGTCGTCGTTGGAGGATAAAGACCTGGAGAATTTTACTGGTTAGTACCACCCATGCACCCCACACCTCGAGACCCCTCCTACGGCTGCAGCTTAAGAAAAATGAAGAAATGTGGCTGTGGCCATCCGAGATAGAAGAAAGGTGGAAGAATAAATGATTTCTTATTATTGGCTAATATTTAGCTGCGTGCTGCACGACTGGACCAGTGTTTTGGAACCACAGCCATTAGCCATTCCGTCTGTTACTCTGTTTCTAATGGCCAGCTGCTTGTGGTACTACAGCATGGTGTACCTCACCAGGCCTCCCCTCATACTTGCGTCCATGCCACCGTATCGTTCAGAAAAAAAGGAACATGTTGCCTTTCACCTTCAAAATGCACTGAATGAAATATTCCATCTGAGTGGACCAAATGTCTCCTAAAATGTCCGACAGTAGGATTACAACATTCCTTAACGTGCACGCCTTTGCCATCCTCAACATCTTCTATTATACACACGAAAACAAACAGCACTCCTTTCTGTGTGTGTGTGTGTGTGTGTGTGTGTGTGTGTGTGTGTCTCCATCAAGGTTCTCCTCCGCATTGTCACACTCATAGATAAACATGGATGCCGGTGTGTGTGTGTGTGTGTGTGTGTTTGTGTTTCAAATATTTATTTCTGCATTCAAGTTTTCGTTGATTCCAAAAAAGAGGAAAGATTAGCCTGAGCCGTACAATATTCATTCCTTTTGGGATTAATGAGGTTTTATGACTTCTTACTTTTCTTATCTGCTTCCAATAAATGCTCCTCTTTTTAAAAATGACAAAAAATGACCTTGTCTTGTCCCCGCTGGATTAAAGCCTTTTCTATTCAATGTGTTTGTCATTAGAGGTAGAAATGTATATTATAAACGTGTGTGTCATTAGACGTGTGTATACTATATATATATATACTATATATATAATATACGTGTGTGTCATTAGAGGAACAAATGTGTATTATAAACGTGTGTGTATGCTATATATATATATCTATATAAGTGTGTGTGTCAGAGGTAGAAATGTGTATTATAAACGTGTGTGTGTATACTATATATATATCTATATAAGTGTGTGTGTGTGTGTCATTAGAGGTAGAAATGTGTATTATAAACGTGTGTATACTATATATGTATGTATGTATATATATATATATATATATACGTGTGTGTCATTAGAGGTAGAAATGTGTATTATAAACGTGTGTATACTATATATGTATATCTATATGTGTGTGTCATTAGAGGTATAAATGTGTATTATAAACGTGTGTGTATACTATCTATATCTATTTATATAAGCGTGTGTGTGCGCACCTCCCAGGCCCGGTCAACCTGAGCACCGGGGCCCAGCTGGTGGCTCCGGCCGTGGTGGTGAGAGGGACCCTGTCCATCACCGCCTCCGAGGTCTACTTCGAGGTGGACGAGGACGAGCCCGGCTTCAAGGCCACGGACCCCAAGGTAACCTTCCGCTATCGATCGCCGCGTCTTGCGTTGCGTTTGTGTGCGCGTAGCGTTTGTGCAACTTTGGATGCGGCGGCGCTGCGACGCTTTCCATTTGTGCTTTTTGCCTTGCAGCTGGCCGTGCGTGTAAAATGTGAAATGAAAAGCGTTTGGAATCTTTGCAAAACCATTTGAAGGCGATGAGGTTCGGCTTTGGTACACGGCTCAAAATAAAGAAAGGCTTTTAACAAATCATTTCAAAGAAGAACATGAAAAGTAAACGTGTTGGCGTATGAAATACGTACATATATGAAACGCACTCTAAAAGAAAGGTAAAAGAAATATGAAATCATTTAGGCTTCAAAAGTCATGCGAAGAAATAAAGGGAATTATTTCGAATACAGCAAACAATGTTTTGTTTGAAATACTGGTTAGAAAGTAAAATATTAGCTTTTAGGAGCTGATTTCTTTCCTCAAATAAAAGCGAAAGAGTCTGAAAAATGTTCTTAGTCAAAGACGAGGCCTAAATGTGACTCGCAACATTTTATTTCTTCCTTCAAGTCACATGATGAAAAATGACAATTGCATTTTTCTTCTTTAAATAAAAGTGTGAAATTTTTAGGACATTGAAAATGTACCTGGCTTTTTTTCTCTGCTCCTTGCTGCCGTTTACAACGAAAAGCCGCTTCCTTTTTTCTCTTTTCTCTTTTCTCTCTCCTCTCTCCTCTCTCCTCTCTCCTCTCTCTCGGTGCGCGCCGCTCGGAGAGTCCTCCAGCACCCGAACACAAAGTCCGCCCCGCTCCCCTTTTATAATTTGTCCAAGCTTTTGGCGTTGGTGAGGATCTCCCTGGCCAGTCTCCACGTCTGCTTGGCGGCCGCCTCCAGGGCCGAGTGGGGCTTTCCCTGAAAGAGGTCCAAGTTGGGCAAAAAGTAGTGCGGGCAGCGGCGGCACTGCAGGCAGGAGATGAGCTGCAGCAGGATGCCGTTGAGGCGGTCGCCCAGGCAGGCCTCGTCCCAGTCGGTCTCCCGGGGGTGCTTCTCGCACTCGTACAGCAGCAGCGTCTTCATGTGGTAGTTGTTGAGCGGCTGGCCCGGCAGCTCCAGGTGGCGGTCCCGCAGGGTCTTGAGCACCGAGAGGCACTTCTTCCTGCAGCCGGCCATGAGCAGCCGGTTCTCGGCCTCGCTGAACTGCAGCACCCAGGCGTCGCTCTCGGCCGAGCTCTGCTTGCCGGTCAGCGAGTAGCACTCCTTGGAGAGCAGGTTGAAGCCCTCCGCCTTCACCTCGGCCACCCGGTTGGGGCCCGGCCAGGGGATGTGCGGCATGGGCCACTGCGCCGCGCTCCTCGGCCAGATGCCGGTGCATTTGAAGGCGGGCGTGATCTGCACCACGTAGCGCTCCCGGATGCGCAGCTTCACCTCGCTGGTGTCCGCCACCATCTTGACCACGTCGCGGTAGCTGCACTTGTCCACCGCCTGGGCCACCAGCGTCTGGAAGCGGGAGCGGATCTTGCGGGCCGACAGGTAGCCCGAGGCGGTGATGAACTCCACCCAGAGAGACATGCTCCTCTTGCGGCCGTCGCTCAGCTTGAGCACGGCGCAGCCCGGCAGCGAGCCGTCGTCCACGAAGTTGAAGACGCCCATCTGGTTGAGGTAGAGCACCACCTCGAACTCGTTGGGCGAGATGACCTCCATGCCCTCGTAGCGAGCGTCGATCTCGCTCAGGGAGCTGATGAAGCGCGGCTCCTGCACCTCCACCTCCTTCAGCACGTCCGACACCACCTTGCACACCTCCCGGATGGTCTTGGCGATGGCGGCTTTGCGCGCCTGGCAGCGCTCGTTGTAGTACTTGTTGAGCTGGTAGACCAGCTTGGCCTGGGTGGCGATCATGTTGGGGCACAGGTCCGGGCCGTACGCCGGAGAGTCGCAGTAGGTTGACGGATCCAACGTTTACCGGTCCAGCCGAGCCGCACGCCCACAAAAGTTTTTTTTCTTTCTCTTGGGAGTATTTTGGTCTTTAAAGAGGGATGGACTCGGTCAAAAGGAGTCCGACCGGCACTTTCACTCTCATAGTCTCCTTCCGGGTGTGCGTGAGTCCGCAAGCTGCTTTGGTCCAGCCCGCCCTCCTTTCTTCCTTTCCTCCTTTCCTCCTTTCCTCCCGCCAGCTGCTTTTTGCTGCACTTTTATCAATGGTCCGCTCGCACTCGAGTGGGTCGGGCTTGTCCACCGCAACAGTGCGAGCAGCTTGACGGAGCGCAGCCAATCAGACACACCCTCGACACCCGGGCACACGCACACGCACAAGCACACGCACACCGTGGGGGCCAGGTCCAAACAACCTTCGTGTCAAAGTATTTAGAACTGAAAGGCCGATGTGGTGTCCACAATAATTGCTGCCGTTTGTGCTTGCATGTTCCTGGTGTCCTAATTTGTATGAACTGAACTGCAGGGGTGTCCAAAGTGCAGCCTGGGGGCCTTGGCGTATTGTGACAGTGAATGTATTCAATGGATTACTAATGCATTTTTAATAGTATTATTGAGAACAAATAAACCACCAACGAGGCTGTCGGTTCTAAGACAAAGCTAAGCTTTTTTGTTGGAAGGGTTTGGATGGTCCCCCCCCCCCCCCATCTTTGAATATTTCTATTCTGAATGCAAGAGCAAATGGAAGGGCTTTGATGGATGCATTTATCTGCACGCTGCCTTCATGTACCTCACAAGCGTGTGCAGGGTCTTTTCACAGGAATGATTTATTTCAAAAGAAAAAAGTGCAAATGTGCATTTTACAAAAACATGCAATTGTGACATGACATGTGCACTGATATAAATATTACAGCCACCTGCAGCCTGAATGAAATGAATATGCTAATGAGCACTCATAATAGCCTATTCCCATCCATAATGAACCCTCTTCATGTGCCCGGCATAAACCTAATTGCTTTTAAAAATACAACTTTTCACTTCATGTCTGTGTTTTCAAAGATACATGTATTTAATGTCTATTTTTGATATTTCCGTTGAAAGGCCAAGCATCACGATGCTTTAACGCAGGAGTGGAGTCTTCTTACTCAAGCAAAACAAAGGAAATTCATAACAAACTAACTAACTATTAATTATGGGCTAGTTCGTTGATGGATTCATTCTATTTGACTCTATGCCGTGCATACCTGCATTGACCCGTGTGGCATGCGATGGAGGCGTGGCGACTTAATATGTAGCGTCCGGTGAAAGCATGATGGACATTAGAAAGTGAAAGTGGACTGAGCCTGATGTGCATGTAGATGATCCTGCATGTTGATTTTCACATATTGCAGGAGTAATATGTCATTGGGATATTTTGCAGCCAGCTACAGTACGCTTAATGTCTAAAAATACGTAAAGCAGAGATTTGAGAAGCTGTTATTGATTGTAAGTGGCCAGCTGCAGTCGACTTTCTTTGAAATAATAAAGCCACAAAGATGGCAGGAAAAAAGGCAAAGATTGATTAGCTCTGTTGGTTTGCACGTAGTCTGGACTTCGTCACGGATTTGACTTTTATTTTCTAAATACAGCAAGTAGCATGAAAGTTCATGATGGTATTTGCAGACTCTTTTGGTGTGAACAAATATCCTTCAAATGACTGACTCAGCACTTTCTTTCCATGCCTTTAGCAGGCCAGTGTGCTGCAAAAAACGCTCATTTTATTCTATGCCATGTTACTCAAAACAGAAAATAGAAATAGTCTGTTCCAGGGTCAAACTGTCAGCAATATAATGTATTAACCGCAAAGGTTTCAAGCAGCAAATACTACATTCATAACTGTCATTCAAGTGTAAAAATAAGTCAACCACTGTAGAATAAAGGTCCAGTATTGCCTGGCAGTTATGCTAACAACTACATGCATAACGGCTTTTCAGGGCGGGCTGTTTGATTGCACACGTGAGTTCCAGACGGATAA
The DNA here is from genome assembly GCF_037039965.1 of Doryrhamphus excisus. Classification (NCBI taxonomy): domain Eukaryota; kingdom Metazoa; phylum Chordata; class Actinopteri; order Syngnathiformes; family Syngnathidae; genus Doryrhamphus; species Doryrhamphus excisus. The sequence continues at coordinate 22,835,539 of NC_136365.1, forward strand.
ATCCACGGAGGGGGAAGAGGAAGTGTCCAAATATTATGAAGGACACGCCAACTGTAGCATGAGCGTAATATATGATGACACCAATACGTCATCAATCTGCCGCGTCGTCGCCAGTACAAGCCGCTGAGCTTCATGTTCTCTGCTGATCATCTTAGGCCAGGCCAACGGGTGGTGCTCTGGCCCCCAACCAATGAGAAACCTGATGAAAGTCGTGCGGGGAAAAGACACGATGGAAGAAAATGGGGATGTCATTAAGGACAAGAATCCAGATGAAGTATTTTGTTTGGGTTAGTGAGAGCAGCCACGTTCCAGTAGGCCGGCCGGGCTGCTACTGGTGTCCATTCTGGTCTCCCAATCCATTCAGCTGCCTTTGCAATGCTCATAACATCTCCAAGATGGCATCCATGTTGGGATTCACAGCCAGAGTGCGAACGACTTTACCCACCATATCATTCACGACGGGCAGCTGTGGGCAGAGTCGATCTGCTGCTGCCGCCTCAGGAATTCTGAGATACACCAGGCTGGTGCCCACAGACCTGTTATCATGGTCCAAATAGGTAGACGTCTTCCAAGTCCTCCACGGAAAGAATCACCAGCCACACGACCGTCCACTTTCCCAGGGAAGATAAAGGAGGAGAGGGGAAGGATGACCCCACCTTCATGGAGAGCCAGAGAAGTAAAACCATAGTAGTACCCCTACAATGATGCCGTAGTACCCCTACAATGATGCTCAGGTGCTCCATAGGTGCTCCATAGGTGCTCCAAAGGTGCTCCAAAGGTGCTCAGATGGATACTGCAGCGCAACAAGACAGAAGCAAAGCAGAGCAGATATACACAAGATGATACAAAGCCCCGTTTGGCTTCAGTAATCAGGAACGCCATCCAAGCTAAGAACAAAAGACACGCAGACACAAGCGTCGTACATGCGAAGCGAGGCCACGTTGGAGCGGATGGACGCAGCTGCCGACTCCCCAGAAGAAAAAGCATCCCACGCAGGAGACTAATTGGCTGACAGGACGCAGCATCTAGCGGGCACATCGGCGCTCCGTACGAGTCGTCCAGGTGCGTCAGCAACCTGGAGCCATGAATATTGCATGTTGTTGATGTTAGCACGCTGCAGGAATGAAGAAGTGAGGATGCTCATCCTTCAGCTCGTGCAGCATGTTGGAAATAAAGCGCCCTGCCTGCTTGCTCTTTAGATTTTTCTGAGCATTTTAGTTGTCAAGTACTAGCAGTTTTTTTCAGTGAATACTCTATGTATTTATGTAGTACACTCTACGTACTGCACTTGAAAGTGAGAGCAAGTAAATGCAAGAAATGGCTAGCATACACGCTTGTTGGAAAGTCAAATTGCATGTAGAGTACTATAAATGTGTATATGTTGGCAGGTCTGCTAATATTGAAAGTACTCCCTGCCCCCCCCCGCCCCATGTGAGATGCTAGATGCTATTGAAGCAAAATGTCCTGGAAAACAATAAAAAAATGTCTAAGTTGAAGAAAAATTGGACATTTAGTGTCAGAGAAAAGAGATAAAAATGAATGGATTGATTTGTACATTTAGCAAAGGAAAGCTTCTTTTGTGTGACAAATAAGGGAGATGACGTACTACCTGTAATAGTTGGCTTCATTTGACACCAACACGGCCCAGAGAGGGCTTCCATGATTTTGGGAGCTAAATGCTAACGCGTACCTTTGGTGTCCCTCTGAAAGTGCGAGGCATGTGACCTTGAAAGACATCCTAAGGTGACCCCAACATCCCGGCTGGATGCTTCCATGCCATCCAAGTGTAGCCTACAAGGAATAAGCAATGTCACTGCTCCCTTCTTTTGACAAAAGCCAGACTCATTAAGAGTAAGCTGCTTCCTGGTTGGATGGGGCCAGCATATTGAAGCTAATGGGATGTTTTTCAATGAAGCATTTCCAAGCATAGCAATGTCCCAAGGATGTCAAACACAAGGCAATGAAAGATGATGTGATGATATGTGTTTTGTACGCTGGTCTCTAGGTGTCAGTAATGTTGGCTGGGACACACAAGCACCAGACTTGAAGGCTTTTATTGCAGCTTTAAATGATCTCTCAATAATGGGCAACATGGAGGGCTATTGTGGCCGTGACCCACGTCAAGCTAAAACTCAACTCTGACCTTGACATTACTTACATTACTTCCTGCACACGTTTTGCAGCATTTGTCTTATTTTCTCTGTAGTCTATTGGCTTGTAGGGCTGTTACCCTACATCTAATAATGCTAATGACTGTATTAACAGGAATATCAAATCTGGATAATAATCTGGAATATAAAATCAGGAAGCGGATCAAAAAGATCCGCTGTGGCGTCTCCGTAATCAGGAAAAAGCCGAAAAAAAGAAAAAAAAACGTGCAACATTGCTGTTATGGAGTTACTATTTCTCACCAGGGGGTGGCAGACATCCAGCACGTGACTTTCATATGAAACATTATGGCTGCTTTTGATGCAAACTTGTGGAGTTTAATGACATTGAAGTGTCATGTGCAGCCGTCTGCTCGCTATTGCGGTCCGCAAAGCACATTGTGGAGCTTTTCTGTGTTCTATGTTTCTCCTCAAAGATGACGTGTAGCACGAGTGCTCGGAACACGCTACGGTGGGGGGGGCTCGCAGGAATGTCACGAAAACCGCGGAAATAGCCACAGACGCAGGAGAATGTGTTGCAGGAAAGACACTTCTAACAGCGTGGAAAGCAGCAGAGGGGTTCAGGATCTCGCTGTACATGATGATGATGATGATGGCAGTGTTTGCACAAGGGATGAGGAAGAGTATGACAAGTGGATCAGACATTTTGATGAACCTTTTGGGTGTAATGGAGACAGGGATCCAACCATTTCTGGGCCTGGTGATGTCATCATATGCAAATGAGTCTATTTACTCCCATCACAAACCTTGACTCATACTGATGATTCCTATTTCCTAGTTACAGTATACCTAGATCTCTTACCACGATCATCATACGACCTTTACATACTGATGATTCCTATTTCCTAGTTACAGTATACCTAGATCTCTTACCACGATCATCATACGACCTTTACATACTGATGGTTCCTATTTCCTATTTACAGTATACCTAGATCTCTTACCACGATCATCATACGACCTTTACATACTGATGATTCCTATTTCCTAGTTACAGTATACCTATATCTCTTACCACGATCATCATACGACCTTTACATACTGATGATTCCTATTTCCTAGTTACAGTATACCTAGATCTCTTACCACGATCATCATACGACCTTTACATACTGATGATTCCTATTTCCTAGTTACAGTATACCTAGATCTCTTACCACGATCATCATACGACCTTTACATACTGATGATTCCTATTTCCTAGTTACAGTATACCTAGATCTCTTACCACGATCATCATACGACCTTTACATACTGATGATTCCTATTTCCTAGTTACAGTATACCTATATCTCTTACCACGATCATCATATGACCTTTACATACTGATGGTTCCTATTTCCTAGTTACAGTATACCTATATCTCTTACCACGATCATCATACGACCTTTACATACTGATGATTCCTATTTCCTAGTTACAGTATACCTAGATCTCTTACCACGATCATCATACGACCTTTACATACTGATGATTCCTATTTCCTAGTTACAGTATACCTAGATCTCTTACCACGATCATCATACGACCTTTACATACTGATGGTTCCTATTTCCTAGTTACAGTATACCTAGATCTCTTACCACGATCATCATACGACCTTTACATACTGATGATTCCTATTTCCTAGTTACAGTATACCTAGATCTCTTACCACGATCATCATACGACCTTTACATACTGATGATTCCTATTTCCTATTTACAGTATACCTAGATCTCTTACCACGATCATCATACGACCTTTACATACTGATGATTCCTATTTCCTAGTTACAGTATACCTATATCTCTTACCACGATCATCATACGACCTTTACATACTGATGGTTCCTATTTCCTAGTTACAGTATACCTAGATCTCTTACCATGATCATCATACGACCTTTACATACTGATGATTCCTATTTCCTAGTTACAGTATACCTAGATCTCTTACCACGATCATCATACGACCTTTACATACTGATGGTTCCTATTTCCTAGTTACAGTATACCTAGATCTCTTACCATGATCATCATACGACCTTTACATACTGATGATTCCTATTTCCTAGTTACAGTATACCTATATGTCTTACCATGATCATCATACGACCTTTACATACTGATGATTCCTATTTCCTATTTACAGTATACCTAGATCTCTTCTGATGATTCCTATTTCCTATTTACAGTATACCTAGATCTCTTACCACGATCATCATACGACCTTTACATACTGATGATTCCTATTTCCTATTTACAGTATACCTAGATCTCTTACCACGATCATCATACGACCTTTACATACTGATGGTTCCTATTTCCTATTTACAGTATACCTAGATCTCTTACCACGATCATCATACAACCTTTACATACTGATGGTTCCTATTTCCTATTTACAGTATACCTAGATCTCTTACCACGATCATCATACAACCTTTACATACTGATGGTTCCTATTTCCTATTTACAGTATACCTAGATCTCTTACCACGATCATCATACAACCTTTACATACTGATGGTTCCTATTTCCTAGTTACAGTATACCTATATCTCTTACCACGATCATCATACAACATTTACATACTGATGATTCCTATTTCCTATTTACAGTATACCTAGATCTCTTACCACGATCATCATACAACCTTTACATACTGATGGTTCCTATTTCCTATTTACAGTATACCTAGATCTCTTACCACGATCATCATACAACCTTTACATACTGATGGTTCCTATTTCCTAGTTACAGTATACCTATATCTCTTACCACGATCATCATACAACATTTACATACTGATGATTCCTATTTCCTATTTACAGTATACCTAGATCTCTTACCACGATCATCATACAACCTTTACATACTGATGGTTCCTATTTCCTAGTTACAGTATACCTATATCTCTTACCACGATCATCATACAACCTTTACATACTGATGATTCCTATTTCCTATTTACAGTATACCTAGATCTCTTACCACGATCATCATACAACCTTTACATACTGATGGTTCCTATTTCCTAGTTACAGTATACCTAGATCTCTTCACTATCACTATCATCATACGACCTTAGTCATGAAGAAAGTATTTTCTTGGCACCTATAAAGGGTTAATAAAGTACAGCTTTTTCCACTCCAACGATGAGAGTATTGCCTTTATGAATAAGGAATCCTACTTAGGGGTGTCACGGTGGGGTGTGGAACCACTGAAGTGCCACAAAGGAGGGATTACTCCTTATTCCTGTGTTGTCCTTCATCCTGGATGGACTCTAAAACAGATTCTTCATGCAAAAGCAGAAATACAAATTGTTTGTACGCCAAGTATATTTTGCATTTCCAAGCGTACAACGGTCGCACGCCTCCTTGGACCGTGCCCCCCTCCAACCGGGAAAGATGTCGGGTAGCTTAATTAGCGGGGCGGGGGTTAGCCACACTCTTGATTGACGCTCAGCGGAGTGTTACGTAGCAGCAGTCAGCGTTCCCAAAAGTCCTCCAACCACTGTGCTCGCTCTGATGACCGGGCGACGACCCCCCCGTTCCTCCTTGGCCTGCAGCTGCCAATCAGAAAGAGGCATGGTCTCTGTGAGAGAAGCCTATTGATTTTCCAGTTAGGGGCTAAGTAGTTTGTGCTATCAGGCTAACAGACAGAGCGAGCAGGTATGTCATTATCAATGAGGCCGAGGAAACGGAACAGCGACCTCTTTGCCGCTCCTTCCCTCATCCTTTGACATCCCGGGACGCTCAATAAATCGCTCAGCCGCCACAAACATGCGGCGTGGTGTTCCTTGGGCTTTTTTTCGGCACCCTTAACGCCTTCCTGGCCTGGCGTGATTACACTTCAAACACCTGAAAACGTGACCAGAATGCATGGCGTGCTCGGGATTTGGCTTCTTCTTACGCTTTTTGTGGACGTGCCAAACTGGGAATGGCATCATGTGATGTGCTCCATGTGCTCCGGTGTACTAGTCCGCATGTTGAAGATGAATGAAACCGTGACTGTAAGTGGCTGTCAGGCCGTGGTTAGCTTAAACAAAGTGTCATGGAGGGATTGTGGGATAACATCCTTCAAGTCATCATCTTTCACGTGTGACGCGTCTTAAGCCTCTGCCTCAGTAGTTAGCGTTAGCGTTAGCTGGAATGCTGCAGTCATTGGAGTCCATCATATCGGATGAATGCTCCTGTTGGCAGCACATGGATATACTGCGCTGTACTATAACTACACTACACGTGATACTGCTTTGGGGCAGGCGTGGCAGTGCCCCCCCAGATGCACGTCTTTGATACAATATGGAATTATGGATATTCAATACTGAGTAGCTTTGTTGTGTTGCTTGAAAGTGCTGTTTAGCATGTCATCTGTGGGTCTTCGGGGAAGGGGCACAACACAATCTGCCCCTAACTTGTCATTGAAACCATACAATGTGTGACGTGACCGCCAACAAGAGTGGCAGCCTGTAGCTAGCATCTCCTTTCACAAATTGTTGGTTTTGAGCTGCCAGAAGAAAACATCAGAATCTGACCGACGCCCTTTTTCTGCTGCCGGGGTTTGGTGGGCTTACTCTTCCACACCGAATTCCTCCCAATTTCCAAAGTGTTAACAATACCAAAAACATAGTACTAATATACATATTATATACTGATAGTATTACTAATAATCACACATGTCAAAAAGAAATGAATTTCACCTTTTTTTCTTTGATGTTTTAGAAAAAAGGGGGGGAGTCGTCCTCAATTCAAGGCAGTACTTGGTCGGGGGTGTCCACAGGGTGCCGTGTGGGCCTTTTTCAGGCTGCAGCTGATTTTGTATTGGCTCTTGGCATATTGCAAAATGGCAGCGAATGAATCTGTTCTGCTATGTAAGGCAAGCATGAACGTGGTAGTCATTCAAAGTGCTTCATGTATGATCTTGATGATGGGTTGTTGAGCTAGTTTAGCATATATTGGCCTAGGCTGGAGTTCTTTCAGCATCTTTAGTGTCCAACACGTAGCAGTCCTTTGATTTGTATAAGGAATTCACTGGAAAACGTTTGGATACCCCTGCTCCTGAGGGATGCGTTTAGAACATCCCCCGTGGTTGTAGGCCCTCCTAGTGATCGCCAATGTCTGGCCTTCTAGTGCTCCTTCACAATAAAGCAAGTTAGACTTGATATTTCTCGGCGCAAAGCACCTCCAGACAAAAAGATGCCCTCCCCCCCCCTTTTTTTGCACCTGAGCCAAGCCCCTCCATCATGCTCCGTCTCTGGGCTTGCCTGACCCAGTGTCCCCCTTCCTGTGATTGATCCCCCCCCCTCCATCATTTATTCCCTTTGGCTGCCGCTGACACCCGTGTCAAAGGCGACGCGGCCGCCTGATGGATCGGCCTGCTTACGGATGCCAGAGCGCCTGCTAGGCTGCTGATATTACACTCGGCACCTGTGTACCTGCTGCTCACATCGAGTCCTGTCTGTGGTCAAAATACTGCAGTACCTCGCCCTCATTGTCAGCATCGGACCGTCGTCTCTGCGACTTGCAGTGGCGTGAAGAAGGGTTTGCCCACTCCCCGATTTCTTTATTTTTCCTGTTTGTCACACTTGCACGTTTCAGATTATCGAGCCAATGTAAATATTAGTCAATGACGACACAACATGAAACTTTTTTTCTTGTTGTGGGAGAAAAAAAAATCCAAAGCTTCATGGCCACGTATGGAAAAAGTGGATGGAGCGTTCCTTTTTTTCCCCTCCCTTCATCATAAAAGCTGTCATTTCCCAATTGCAGAAAGTCTTGTTGTGTTATCAGTGACTAATATTTCATATTTACCTTTCTTTGATGATCTACAACATTTTAGTGTGACAAAGGAACTCAAGGAGGGGACAAACTTCTTAGCGGCTGTACAATAAAGGGGATTCAAATATCTTATGTGGAAAAATGACATAAGCTGTTTGACCTTTTGCCTTATTCAGTTTCAGTGATTAGTGTGGGATTGTTATGCACATCCATTCTTAGCGGATAGCGGATTGATGAATTGACTATCAACTTCATTGACTAACAATGATAGTACAGCTAGGATAGGCTCCAGCATAGCCAGTAAAAGAAGCAGTTTGGAGGTGGACGGAGTATTCCGTTGTTGGTGAATGGAAATACTACTAGCGAATACCATATAATACTACATGCAGTGACATTACACAACATCACTGCAGGGCGCATAGCAGCATTTGCACATTCAGACTTCTTTGACTTTTTGGAATAAAATGTACTCATATTTTTAGAGTGGCTTCAATACGTAAAAAAAGACATCCATAAAATTTAGGTCATTGTTACCAGAATGACAATACAAGTCTCTATTTGATATGATTCCACTGCGTATCAATCCAGACTGTTAAATTAGACAAGTTAGTCAACACGGAAAGCTGATTCTATGAAGTACAGTACAAATGATTCACTCGAATGTAGCACGCCCAAAAGTCTTCTTTTATCACACTTCATCAACTTCCAAATTGTCCCACCTCAGAGGTGTTGGAGTTTAAAGGTCCCCCCCCAATCTTTCAATACCCTACCTCCAATTCCCCCAAGAGGGGTCTCCTTTTCACCCCCACTCCCACTTAAGCTGACAACAATAGTGGGATTAGAGAAGAATTTACTCCAAGCCGTCACTAAATGGGGAAAAAAGAAAAGATTGAATGCATGCAGGATCCCGGCGGCCATCTTAACCCGCACGCTGCTGGCACGCATGCTGGACCAACATCAGGAGCCAGGAGGCCTCCATGCTTTGTCTTTCTTGCTTATGAGGCAAGTGTTTCCCATCCGCTCTTAGACTTCGCCCGCTGTACTCGCAGCTAGCACAAGGCTAGCACAAGGCTAGCAAATCACTACAAGAGAATACGCGGTGCAGTTTCTTGTTCATTTGAATGGCTGGTACAAGTAAAGGGACCAAATATCACCATGACAACACAAATAACTCCTATCAGTTGAATGTTTTGCCAGTACGATGCTACAGCGGCTGATGGAAGAACTGAAGTATTTGTGGTTATTATCAAGGAAAGCATGGAGGTTGCCAGATGTCGGCGCTTAAATTCAACTTTTATTTTGGAGGAGCTATTTTGGTTGTCATCATTACAGTTATCATCACCATCCCAACAAACGTAGCTTTACTTGTACAGCCGTTCACATCATCAGTAAACCGGACAAAGCCGCTCTCATCACGTTTTCCATGACTAGAGATGAAGTTGATAGAATTGCGCAACACAAATGTATGCAGGTATTGATCGTTCATTGAAAGGTCTTTTACATGCATTTTATTCTTGCATAAATCCCTCATATGTTTGATGTAACTCATTTATTTTCATTTCTTGGCATGTCAGAGCACACCTGTCTTTTCTCGCGTTATTCCTGCCTGAACACATCAACAGTCGAGCAATTCCAGCACTGTGTAGTATCCATTGATCTTTTCTTCATACAATACCCGTACATGGGATTTGCACCTCATTTGATTGCAATTTTTTATCATTTGATTATTTTCTACCAATTCAGCAGCAACATGGAGTAATTTCAAATTGATTTGAATCTGAATAGTCATTTGTCATCTAGATTTGAATGTAAATGTAAACAATGAAGTGCGAAGTGATACTGGCCGGCAGGCAGCAGCGGCTGTGCTAATTCATCCCGAAGGCTGAATAGTTGAGGAGTTAACTCCTCACGTGTCCAGCAGTCAACCCCGAGAGCGCTGCGGCGTTTGCTTAAGTCCACACCAGCTTTTTGTCTTTCCACTTGAAAAAGGCAAAGAAAAGGCTAACCTGTTAGCAAACAGTCAAAAGGTCCAGAAAGGCTTTTCATCCCTAACAGGCTCAATTCAGACTAAGTGGCCCAACAAAGATCCTTTCAAGGAGGACTTTCTCTTCAGGTCTGAGTCTTGCTGGGCTCCATTGGGGACTTTTCCAAAGCTTTGAGCTTGTTTTTTTTCTTCCGTGAGGCTCCCTAAGCTCCCAGTGGCGCTGCACGCTGGCCTTGTTTATTTTCCTTTCATTCTCCCCAAATCCACTGCAGCTTCTTACTCCTGTTTATTTTCGCTTGCCTGCTGGTTTGTTTGACTTCCCTGGAGGCGAATGCAACTTTCATGCGTGGACATCCGGAATTAGCTCCTCATCGCCAGGAGCCTCGTCTTTGCAGGCCGCGCTCACCTGCACACGCCGGCATCTTCTTAGCGATACCGCATCACGCCGCGTATTGTCCCTGGCGGCCGGGCGATACCGCCAATCATACGGGGCCGGTATCGCTCATTCATCATTCAATGATTGGTCCGTTCATAAATGACACACAGCATGGAGACGTCCATGTTTGTATCAACACGAGAGCAAGATCAGCCAAAACTAGCATGACTTTCGTTCAAAGCTCTGACTTAGCAAGAATAGCATCCCCCAGTTATTTCAAATAGATGTTGAAAGCAATTTGAAATACTTCAGTGCTTTCAATAAAATCGGGAAATGTGAAAAATTGGGTGGTTGTGTTTTGATATTTTTCGGGCAGTCTGGAATAAGTACCCCAATGGCAGAGATTCACAGCTGTCGATATCAACTGCTGAACGTTATCGTGACAATCCTAATTTGGTCTCCTGTTTTTCTTGCAAAAGTTTCAACTGAAAAAAGTGGTTAACTTCTTTTTACGCCGTTGCGTGTGTACGCGCCTCGTCCAGGTGGTTGATGGTGAACGTGAGGAGCAGTCAAGCGTGGAAGGGGAGTCATGTGACTGCCATGATGCCAACCCTTCTTGTTTCCACTCGTTGACAATCGTTCTATCTTCCTTCCATCTTTCCATGCCCATCATCTTTGTCACGCAAGCAGAATGTCTTCATTGGTTCCAGGGGGGGCCCCATGGAGTTTCGTGTCAACGTTGACGAGACCCTGATTGGTCCGGACCCTCAGACAGCAAACAGGACCCTCGTTAGTCAGTTGGGGTTTGTGTGGTGTGGGGGGTGGGAGGTTTGCTAGCTAGTTAGTCGGATGAGCTCATGGACTGATGAAGGGTGACAAGGCCTGGTGCTGCCAGTTGTGTGCACAGTGCAGACAGGAATATGCACATGGTTTTCATTTGTTGTCATATTTCACCATTCTAAAGCAGGCAGAGGTGTCCAAACTACGGCGAGTGGTCCAAGCCCAAGTGGGCCATGTCAAAGTGTCCAGATATAAGAGATGACGACGGCGTGCATATGATGAGCTTAATTGTACGTCCTCGTTGAGACACTAGGTGGCGCTATTGTCTTGAAGAAGCCAGTGTCTCCACAAAGGAAGCAGAAATGGCGGAACCCGTGAGATTCCATCTTGCAGGGAGTGCTATGCTAGGGGCCGATGATAGCACTGTTGGGATAGCATAAGTGTAGCATGCTAGCGTATGAGCGTGTTGGAATTGCATCCACGGACGCTAAAAATGTCTTCTTCACACCCAGGTGGCCCCCCTCCTGTTGGTTTTAAGGAAGCGGTTTTTGAAGTAGTAAAAATCAGAATCTGTAGACAACCTCGCCATGTAGATGGCAGTGGCTGCAGGTCAGGTATGATGAAAGGTCAGCATCCAGCAGGTGGACGTATCTCTGCGTGCGCTTTAAAGCGGTGTTCCGTGTGCCACTTTGTTGTTTACAGTCCAGTGTGGTGTGATAAGATCTCACCAGACTTGAGGGGACATTTGTCATGCACAAATCCTGTGGGCCCTCGCCCGGATGATGAAGTGGACGATGTGGACGTGTGTCAGGCAGGAGATGGTTCACTCTGTGCCTTGCTTTCAGTGCCTTTGTGCCATAGAACAACGGCATGAACAGAGTGAGCCCTTTTGTCTGTCTGGGTGGGTGGAGGCGGGGCCGCTAGCATACACACAGACTGCAAGCCAGATGAGGTGGCTCGGGCATCTGGTGGGCATGCCCCCTGGACGCCTCCCCGGGGACTCAGGTAACGCCCGACCGGTAGGAGACCTCCGGGAAGACCTGGGACACGTCAGAGAGACCGTGCCTCTCAACTGGCCCGGGAGCTCCTCGGAATTCGCCGGGAGGGGCTGGGCGTAATAGGGAAAGGAGGGGGGAAATCTGGGCTTCCCTGCTTAGGCTGCCCCCCCGCAACCCCACCTCGGATAAGCATTAGAAGATGGATGGATTTTGAGGACGTAACACCCTCAATAAAGGCCCCCACCCTCACGGAGCTCAATATTGCGGCATTCCTCGTGTCTTCCTTGTTGTTCAAGCCCAGCAAAGTCGGACAGCTGCTCTTTTCTTCACTCATGGAAGCACACGAATGAAGGCAATGGAACTTCGGCTTTGTCCATAAGCAATAAGCGAGCCTCAAAGGCGTCTTTTTGGTCATTCATTTATGAATTTCCTATCAAGTTTTCTGCCGGCGCTGGTCCCTGGCGTGTGTTTTGAAGTTGATGGATCACCACTCTTCCTCCCGCTCATTAATTTCATCACCTTATCTCCCACACCACTTCATTTGAGCAAAAGCTAATGATAAATCCCTCATCCATTATCCTTTAACTGAGGCAGCCATGCGCAAATACTTCATAACGGCCAACAAATTGAACCTCAATCACCTCATTCCCGCTTGCCCCCAGCCCCCAGCCTTGAAACAGACGGAGCAAATACTGGCACGTGTTTGACATTATTGGTGCCCCAAACAAGAAGCTGGTCTTCCCGCTGCTGCACCGCCGCCTCGTCTTCCAGTCTTATCAGGACAGAAACACTCGCTGAGGCTGTGAGAGCCTCATCCGTCTTGACGCTCGCTGCCGACACGGAAACTACTAAGCAAAAAAAAAAGTCAAGTATCAGATTTCCGGAGTAGACATGAGGACACATGAGGGATACGGGGAAAGTCTCACGGCCAGTCCCCAAAAACCAACAGGATGTTGTCTGTTCTCTTTCCATGCCTCTTGCATCTCAAAACAAAATGGCTGACATTTCTTCTGAAGGCCTGAGGAAAATGTTGTTGAGCATTTTCCCCTCAAAGCATTGGAATGTACTTGGAATGTACTTGGAATATATGGTACTTCCGCAATACTTTGTTGGTCACTTTTGATTGGCCTGGGCCGTGTTGAGCAAATTCCTGTAGGGGGGGCTGGAGGAACCTGGAATTCATCTGATTCACCCCTCGGTAGACTTTGAATTTCCCAGCCATAGCCCCAAAAATATTAGCTAATCATGCTGTTAGCTGGTTGAAGAGGGCCTATTACCGGCCCAAAAATATTGAGGCACATTTTGCATATTTGATGACTAATGGTGAAGCATTGTCACACATAAAAATGTCATAAAAATGAGGATCTCACACTGGTCACTCAGTGCAGTAAATAAAGCCTTGCTGGGATACGTTGTAGGCGGCAACAGACTGATGCTTGGTGCAAAAAAAGGGACCCGATAAGTACACAGCCAATCCCCACCTTCATGGGGCTTACCTTCCAGGACGGAATACTGGACATGCCAATAGAAAACTGAAACATGCTTACGTTGAGCCACTCGAATATACTCGTCACATTTCATGAAGTCGTTTTCTGTTGGCTTTCACACACGAAGAAGTCATTCCAGGCAGATGGTATCATTGCAAAACTTGCACTTAGCAAACATTGCCACCCGTCAAGCAATCTTCCTGTTGGAAAATGTTGACTGGAATGACTTGAGAGACAGCACCCTCTGCTTGATTGATAGCAGTAGTACGTTGCAGATAGTGCCGCTAAGCCACGTTCTATGAAAGTTCCCGTTTACAAATATTTACAATTTACAAATATTTACATCCACCACATCTGCCGTCCCATCCCGTGTGGAGATGATTTGTAGTCATGGAGGCTTTCTGCTTTCCTGGCTTTGGTTGCTATCCTCTCCCTCACCCATCCTCTTCCTCGCCTTGGCTGTTGGGCTGACAGTGACAAACGACAGCAGCAGCGGTCGGCCGCACAAACAGGTTGAAATGGGCGCTATTCGGCAATCAGCGACTGTGCCTTTGTTTTCTCTCTCTGGCGTGACGCCGTGGAATTGATCTGGAGAGCGTGGCCGACCCGAATCAGAGGATGCGGTTCCGCTTGGAATAAAACGTCAATACACCGCCAGTCTCTTTCACATGCAAACCCTTGATTTTTTAGTCTTTCTTCTTTGTCCTTCATTTGTGTGTTTAAGGAGTGCTTCATCCACACGTCCATTTTCTATGCCACTGGTCTTCACACGGCTTGCAGGGTAAAACGCTCACAGTACAAACGTCTGCATTTTCTTTGCCATCTGTGGATTCTCACAGAATACAAAATAGAATAGTCGTGCATCTAAGAGGCATGGATGCATTCATGCAATCGTAGATTTTAGGGCAAATTGAATGAAAACGTTTGTTTCTTCTTAGTATTTTGTGCCTCTGAAACAATTTCCATTTATTTAAAAATGATGAATGAATTTTTACCCTTACTCTTTATCCCTGGATCCACCAAAAGATAAAGAATCCCTTCAATGCCTTTAATCTCTCGCCCGAAGACAGCTGGTATAGGCTCCAGCATGCCTGCGACCCTCGTGAGGATAAGCTGTATAGAAAACTGATATTAGCCGATAATATTGTTCAACTCGCAATTTTTTTCCCGCTTTGTTGGTGAAATATAGAAAAATAGGAGTGATGCACTTCCACCATTACTATTTATCACGTTGATACCAGCATGGACAGCAACCTATCCACAGCATGGGCATTTGTCCCGGCACCATCAGCAGGAGTATTTCCAGCACGGGTAGTTTGTCACGCCGCTTGTGGGCTTTTTCATCTGCACGGTAAAATTGCGCAGATGATTTGGGGCAACATGGAGGATCCGTCCAGCCCGGGGCGGTCCGTGTGTGATATTAGGCTGCAGCCTCCGTCACGTCTCCCTGCTCAACTTCATCACCATGCGTCTTCTTGACACCCCTCCTGAGGGGGCTGCTAGTGTGCCCCAGAGGGGGGGGTGAAAGGTTGCTCTCCAAACACTCGCTCACTGTACACCTGAAGATTAGGATTTAGGTTTTTGATCATCGCAGCTGAATAGAAGCCAGATGATTCAAGAAAGACATACGTATGTTTGTGTCTACAGTGTGTATGTATATGTGTGTCTATTTAGGGCTGTCAATCGATTTAAAATATTTGATTGTGATTAATCACATTTTCTCCATAGTTAACTCACAATTAATCACATGTAATCACAGAAAGAAATACGTTTTTATATATCATAAGTCAGGGTAAACGATTCAATGTGCGACTACAACGATAATTACGTCAAACTTTTTGGAAAAAGAGGAACTCGGGGTGTTATCTAAAACAATACAGTCAGCAAGCATATTTTTGTATAATATTGTTCTGTGTTATTGGCATATTAGCTCTTAAGCGCTCCCACAAACGTTCAGCAAATACAAAATGTGAGCGAGTGAGACCTCTCACACTGACACAAACACATTTTTTTATTACAGTGTCAGCTCAAAATAAGCTGAGTTTATTTATGATACTGGTTTGAAAATTCTAAATGTTTGTGAGTTAAAAAAAGCCGATTTAGGAACATTCAGGAAGGATTATTATTATTAAGGATTGGCCACAATGCACCTTTCCTTCATGAAATGTACAAATGAAAATGCATAAAACAGGGCAATAGTCATAAAACATTTCATCCATTCATTTAAAAAATAACAAACCATTTGTGATCACTATTCAAAATACAGTAGTTGTATTTCATCACTGTCATGATGGCGTCTCTGTGTTTCGGACTGTTTTAAATTCATCCTTCTGTCAAAAAACAAAAACTTCTTCAATTATTCTTTGCTAAACAGACTTTTGTATGAGGCTGGAGGTGGTGGTATCATGCATGCTTCCAGTTTGAGCTGGAGGTGGTGGTACCATGTGTGCTTCCAGTATGAGCTGGAGGTGGTGGTATCATGCATGCTTCCAGTATCAGACTGGAGGTGGTGGTATCATGCATGCTTCGAGTATGAGGCTGGAGGTGGTGGTATCATGCATGCTTCGAGTATGAGGCTGGAGGTGGTGGTATCATGCATGCTTCCAGTATGAGGCTGGAGGTGGTGGTATCATGCATGCTTCCAGTATGAGGCTGGAGGTGGTGGTATCATGCATGCTTCCAGTATCAGACTGGAGGTGGTGGTATCATGCATGCTTCGAGTATGAGGCTGGAGGTGGTGGTATCATGCATGCTTCCAGTATGAGGCTGGAGGTGGTGGTATCATGCATGCTTCCAGTGTTGTCACATGACTGGAGCTGGTGGTATCATGCGTGCTTCCAGTGTTGTCACATGACTGGAGGTGTGCAATCGGGATGGCAGGCCGCAGCTTCTCCGAGCCACTAATCCACATTTAATTGAACTCCAGAGACTTTGAAGTGAGCGGGCCATGCAGGCAGGTTTGTTATTCCTTGGAGAGAAGCCGAGTGGTGTCTGCCCTCAGCTGCTACCCTTAATGAGCTGCTTCAAGTCAACAGCCAGCCCAGCTGCTCGGGCACATTAGAATATTTGTGATGAATAAGGGCGTCTCTGGAAGCACGCTGTGACGGCTAACCTACGCTTTTTCTAAGTGGAGCACGAGTCCATCCCTGCAGACACTTGTAGTAGCGAATGCCTTGTTAACAAAGCAGTGTTAAGTGGAGGCGTTGCACGTCTAAATACTGGAATTGGCAGCAGTGTGAACCACGCTGCTGGGGGGGGGTGGTCAAACATCTGTCTGACAGCCATCATTTGGTTACACTGACATGCTTTCCACACGTGTCTGCTTTTTGAAGGTCCCGTACTAGGGTATATTATTTTTCACCAGTTTTAAATAGCATCATTCCTCCTTTACAGCAGTCACTTTTGATAGCAACAGAGGTCGTAGTAAGTACTCCAGAAGTACTCCCGGAGACGGTATCATTTGGAAATGCATTCTTTTCCACTTTTAGCTGCTTCACTTGTGTACCATTCCAAGCTGTTAGTTTGGACATCATTGGACTTCCACCATTTGAATTAGAGTAAATAACTGGAACAATAACTGTGTGTGTATATGTACTATAATGTAGATAGTATGTCACTATTCCCCCCTGCTGTCTAATAGCTCATCTTTCAGAACGGCAAACATCTCCTTCCCTCCCTCCTCACTAAATTGCCGCCATTTTAGCGCTGAAGTAATGTGTTTTTCATGAAGACCGATCAATAGAAAACATTGATTGTCCTCCTTCAGGCCCGGCCTGGAAAATGAACTGAAGCGACCCTCTGTCCTGCCGCAGGATCTCACATTTGAAGCCGTTTGGTCTGGTGATTGCAGATATTGGCGTACACGGAAGGTCTTCATGGAAAGTGGCTGTTCACAGAGATCCGGGCTATCTTCTCCAGGCGCTACCTTCTGCAGAACACCGCCTTGGAGATCTTCATGGCCAACAGAAGTCAGGCATCGAGCATTTTGCGACAAAGCGTGCACGACAAATTGTCATGTCTTTTTTTGGTTTTGTCATTCACAGCTGCCGTCATGTTCAACTTCCCCGAGGCCGCCACCGTCAAGAAGGTGGTCCACAGTCTTCCCCGTGTTGGCGTCGGAACCAACTTTGGCCTTCCGCAGACCAGGTCAGACTTCAACCTGCTTGCAGGCAAATATGACAAACCCAAGCCACACAAATATCATCTCGTTACGTTTCACAGGCTTCCAAAGCAGCAGGTATCCTTGTTGGATGGACAGGACACTCGGAAAGTCTTCACAGCGCTTCCTTGTCTCCACATTCCACATCGTTTATGTCACAGCCTTATTCCAAAATGGATTCAATTCATATTTTTCTCAAAAGGTCTGCACACAACACCCCATAATGACAATGTGGGAAAAACTTAATTGTTGCAAATTGATTACAAATAAAAAAAATGAGTAATCACATTTACATAAGTATTCACAGCCTTTGCCCTGAAGCTCCAAACTGAGCTCAAGTGCATTCTGTTTCCACTGATCATCCTTGAGATGTTTCAGTAGCTTCACTGGAGTCCACCTGTGGTCAAGTCAGTTGATAGGACATGATGTGGAAAGGAACACCCCGTCTCCATACGGTCCATACGGTCCCAGGGTTGACAGTGCATGGCAAACCAAAAAGCAAGCATGAGGACGAAGGAATTGGCAGTAAACCTCCGGGACAGGATTGTCTCCAGGCTCCATGGCTGGGGAAGGTTACACAAACATTTCTGCTGCTTTGAAGGTTCCAATGAGCACATTGGCCTCCATCAAGCTGAGAGATTGGGGGGAGAAGGGCCTTAGTCAGGGAGGTGACCAATAACCCCATGGTCAGAGCTCCAGCGTTCTTCTGTGGAAGGTGGAGAACCTTCCAGTAGGACAACCATCTCTGCAGCAATCCACCAATCAGGCCTGTACGGTAGAGTGGCCAGACGAAAGCCACTCCTTAGTCAAGGGCACATGGCAGCCTGCCTGGAGTTTGCCAAAAGGCACCTGAAGGACGCTCGGACCATGAGAAACCAAACTGTCTGGTCTGATGAGACAGAAATGGAACTCTTTGGAGTGAATGCCAGGCATTACGTTTGGAGAAAGCCGGGAATTGTTCATCAGCAGGCCAATAGCATCCCTAGAGTGCAGCATGGTGGTGGCAGGATCATTCTTGGGCTTGTTCTTCAGCAGCAGAAGAAGGAAGACTAGTCAGGATGGAGGGAAAGATGACAGCAATGTACAGAGACATCCTGGATGAAAACCTGCTCTAGAGCGCTCTTGACCTCAGACCGGGGCCACGGTCCATCTCTCAGCAGGACAATGAACCTAAGAACGCAGCCAAGATCACAGCCAGTGGCTTCAGAACAACTGGATGAATGTGCTCAAGTGGCCCAGCCAGAGCCCAGACCTGAATCCAGTGGAGCATCTCAGGAGAGATGACTGTGCACCGACGCTTCCCATCCAACCTGATGGAGCCTGAGAGGTGCTGCAAAGAGGAAAGGGCAACACTGGCCAAAGATGGGTTCATATTCAAAACCACCTGAGGCTGGAATTGGCCAAGGGGGCATCAACAAAGTATCGGCAGAGGCTGTGAATACATTTTTCACTTTTTATTTTTAATAAATTAGCAACAATTTCCAAAATGTTTTTTTTACATTGCTGTTATGGGGTTTTGTGTGCAGAATTTTATAAAAAAAATGTATTTAATCCATTTTGGAATACAGCTGTGACATTAACAAATGTGGTGAAGGTGAAACGCTGTGAATACTTTCCAGATGCACTGTATATACTGTAGTAGTCTTTATAGTGTAAATAAGATCAAAATAATACGCATTTTAGCAAAAAACATGTTTATATTCACCATATCATTCCTTTGCAAGTAAAAACAATCATTTCATGACAAAGTATGTTCATGTTGTCACATGAGTTGAAAGCGTGTGTGCTAGTGGGTGTTTGTGTTTGCAGACATGGGTCACTTAGCCTGGTTGACTTTCACCCAGCAGCCAACAAAGTACACGTTGATGTTTAATGACATTTACATCCGTCTTCCTTTTCAACCTTAGATAACTTTACATGACCACGTTGAAGTGCTTTAGCACTCTTATGTTCAATAAAAAACCCTTCATGTGCACAACAGCCATTTATTCCATCATTCCACTTTGTTTTAATTGGATACTTGTTTTAATTGTACTTGTACTGCAGTGTGTGTGTGGCTGTGCACACGCGCGCATGTGGTCCAATTTATTGCAGGGTTTGTCTTCTTAACGAGGGAGGCTGGCTATATTTTCCATATGATGACAGTGTGCTGGAGGTCACGGAGCCTCAGGTCCTCCTTTTGTCCGAATGCTTGCAATAAAATCCCACAGAAAGCCGGCATCAACGTCTCCCGTGCAAACACGCCCCCTAGTGCCTGCCGGTGTTGTATGGGGAGATGTCGATGATGCAATCTCACTAGGAGCTTTTAATGTGATGCTTTGACATCCTGGGCGTCCAAGATGATCTGGAATTTGGGGAGAAGTGACAGCATTATGAAGTGGAATCAAATCTTAAGTGGAGAATTGAAAAGCTGCAATTCCAACGCAACTGCGAAGATGTGACGTCGCCAAGCAGAAATAAATGCATGGAGTGCATCACAGCACATCGTAGCAATCTGTGGCTATGACTGATGGTTTTCTTGTAGGCGTATCTCTCTGGCCACGCCAAAGCAGCTGTTCAAGGCCTCCAACATGACTCAGCGTTGGCAACGTCGTGAAATCTCCAACTTTGAGTATCTCATCTTTCTCAACACCATCTCCGGTGAGGACCCGCCCTTTTTTCCAGCATTCCTTCTTATTCCGGCCGTCATCACCTCCCCCTCCTTGCAGGTAGGACCTTTAACGACCTGAACCAGTACCCGGTCTTCCCCTGGGTCATCACCAACTATGAAGCGGATGAACTTGACCTAACGCTGCCCAGCAACTTCAGAGATCTGTCCAAGGTAAGATGCTCCACTCCTGGCCCCTTGGCTTTTCCTCACTTGGTGGACTTTGGTGTTTTATTTAACTAGACAACGGAGTGATATATACAATATATATTTTTATTCTATTGAAAAAGATATATTTTTTCATTTTTCCACAAATAATGGTGGTAAAATAAATCCTATATATGAATATATTATCTTTGACAGCAGTCTTTAAACGACACGTTATACTATACTATGCTACTTTTTGTAGTATGTAGTATTTCAATGTATTTGTTCACATGGGATGTATCCTTTTCTTTTCAGTTCTTATATGGAATTTGGAGTAGATGTGAGGCTTTTTTTCTTATTCATAGTAATCCCATAAATATACTATTACCAAAAAAAACAAACTTCAAACTTAAGCTTTATTTTGTTTGCTTTACAATAAAATAAGCTTACATTTCCCATTTGAGAAGAATCGATGTTAAATAATCGAACCAATGGGGCAAATAAAAACAGCTTAGGAAAACATGGTACACAGGAACCCTGGGAGGGATTGGACATTTTTGCAGTAGTACCCGAAAAACAAATCTTGGTGGGGTGTGCTGAGTTTCTGAGGCTCCCGATGTGATCATCAGTCGGGTGGTGGATGATGTAACACTGAACATCATCCTGCTGCCGCTGTGGCCCATCGTGACCCCCCCGGGTCTTATCATAAACTCTAACCTGGAGCTGACATCACCTCCCCTCCCCCATTAGCACCACCACCAGTCCCGATAGCATAGCTTAGCATATCTTTCCATTTGGCAAATGTTCTTTTCCGAGAAGAACAACAATGATGTTGCTGGTGCTGCTTTACTCACAGCGGCCTTGTCCGCATCACCTAATGGCATATTGATGTTTTAACCACGCGTGGTCCCTATGTTTACCCCCCCAGGCGCCCCCCAGACAAGCTTTTCCACTGTTCCAATTGAACCTTTTACACCCCCCCCCCAAAGGAAAAAAAAAACAAAACCGCCACACTTTTGAATCACTCATACTTGATCCAACATCTTCGACCCAAACGCAAACAAAGAATACTTCATTTCTGGTTTTCATAGCACATTCCCCAAAATAGAAGACATTTCCAGTCATCAAAAACAGAGCTTAGACTAGCATTTTTGCAGCAGATTCCTAAAAACAGCAGAGGCCTCATGGAGATCGTTGACTAGCATTTTTCCAGTAGTTCCTCAAAAACAGCTCCTGTCAAATAAAAGATCTTTGATCGGCCTAATTCCAGTAGGTCGGCTGCTCCTTTTAGAGGATCTTTGAATCGTGTTTTCCAGGTAGGTCTTCAAACAGCAGTGCACACTCGTAGTGTTATGCAACAGAAAATTTCACGTTTCCAGCATTCCTTTTCATTTCATTCTCCTCTGATGTTTCCAGCAGTTAAAAGGAAAAAAAGCAAACTGAACAGAAGAAAGAACATCTTTGACTCTGAATTGAGAGGGGGCCGGACACAGAGCTATAGGCAATAACGATAACAGCACCACATGCACATGTTAGCTTGCTGTAAGAAGAGCAAAGGGTGAGAAATTAGAAATGTAAACAAGAAGGTTAAAAAAGAAAGCAAGAAGTACCAGTAAGTAGTAGTACCTCTTGGATTGACTTGAAATGATTTGTCTTTAGGGACGTCATGCAAGCAGACTAATCCAAGGTGTGTTTGCAGGTGTCTGTGGCTTTCCAGCGGCGTAACACAGCGTTTGTCTGGTTAATTCCGGGCTCTAATTAGAAGCAGAAGATTGGCTCGTTTATCAGGACGCTCTTGCTCTTGACTTATTGGCCCAATTTGTACTTCACATCTCTCCTGCGCTACATATGCTGCATGCTGCACACACCCGCCCTTGGAATCATTAACCACATTGTGCACACCAGCGGCCCTCACGTGCACTCTCGCCGCAGTCCCACCCCCTCGCCCCCTTCGGTGTGTCACTGTGGCGCTTTCACTATTTCTTATTTTATATGCCTCCTTCAGCCTTTTCTTTTTTTAATGAGTTGGCTGTTATTAGGGTTATAAATCAGACCAATGGGTGTGATGTATAATTCACCGTGTGTACTCACCCTCCACCTCCGCCGCCACCCCTGCCCCCAGCAGCCCCCCGAGGAAGCCACAGTGTATCACTGTCAAGGCAGAGCTGCACACTGCGGCACTGTGTAAATCCACACGCGGGAGTGCTGTGGGCAAAAATAACAAGCAAATATGCACACTTTGCGCACACATAACAAGTGCAAACACACACAGTAAAAGCAGCCAATTACACACTCCCAACAGTAACAGCAGCAGCAATACAATACATCAATACACAAGCACCAGTCCCGCAGTGACAGGCGGCCTATGATATGAAAGAGATCCTATTGATCTACACCCCGCCAGGCCCTCAAAAGCCCATCATTCCATTACCATTGATCCACTGTCTGGGGGAGCGCGGGCGCGGGTGGGGGTGGGGGTGTGAGAAGACAGAATGAGGCGCAGCCAACAGAGGACTCATAAAAATCGAAGAAGCCTGATAGTGATATCTGTAAATGAGGATTTAAATAACCGGCCATAGACAAAAGGCTGCTGTTTCTTTCCCAGACGGATGGAAATGTGATGTGCTTCACGTCTGGTGGCGTGACTTAACTTTATCATCATTTATCATCATCAGAGAAAACAGGAAGGACGAGAAACTGTCCACTCTAAAGCAAACCGCATTTCCTAACTTTATATATCGATTTGGTAGTTGTGTTTTATTCAAAAGAACGTTCCATTTATCTCAAATATTTGTTCTTCATTCTCTCTGTTTAAGTGTGTATTTATCAGAGACAGCCTCACATTTTATGGTATTTTGTTGTGTTGTGAAGTCGTGTGTTTTGGTTTCACTAGGTAACAACAACTACAGCATCCTGCTTTGTATGGAATTGGTCGTATTTGTTATATAGAAATATCCAACAAATATACATCAATATCAAACCACAAGCTCGTCTTGCAGAAGTTATTTAGTCGCTTTCTTAAAATCTTTTCAATCTCTCCACAGCCCGTTGGCGCTCTGAACCCTAAGCGGGCCGCCTTCTTCTCGGACCGCTACGACTCGTGGGACGACGACCAGGTGCCCAAGTTCCACTACGGCACCCACTACTCCACCTCCAGCTTCACGCTCATGTGGCTGCTGCGCATCGTAAGTGGCGTTTGAAGGCAGCATTAGCATTGCGTTGCTTTCTAACAGCGCTGTGGTGTTGCTTGTGCACACAATATTGTCTTTGTCAAGTGGACACCATCAATCTAGCCATACGGCCCTCGGGGGAGCGGGAGGTTACTAAGTTTCTCTTTCCAATGAGCAGCGTTGTATTTTTTGTCTTGTGTTATTTGGCCGGTAGCTCACAGTGTCGGCGAGTCCCAGCGGAGCGACCTCATTGATCCGAGGGCATCATTAGCAGGCTTATTCTAAGACCGCTTTACCACATAAGCTCACCTTAAAACTCGCAAATGCATTTTATCGATACAGGAAGCACAAGCTGAAGCCTTTCCTCCGAGTCGTATAAATGATATGTTGGTGTTGTCGTATCAGTGAGTCCCAGTATATAGTGGTCGTTTCACTCGGGTGCTGTTGGGTGTATGCTATTGATCTCTGCTAACAAGATTATACATGATTAGAAATGCTTTATTGGCTTTAGGAGCTCACTGGGATTACTGCTGTTGCATGTTTGCATCCATTTCCATGCACTAAAGTACACCACAGTGCATCGTGCTTCAGTACAGAGTCTGTCTTCTTCCAAATATATACTCTATTAGGCAATATATATTTTATACAGCTGTAATAAATGTCTGTCCAAATGTCAGAATTTGTGTAGGCGAGAGGCTTTAAATACGAGACGTGACGTGTGTAGAAACATATCAAACAATCAAAGGTGTGTATTTAGTTAGTCAGTGGCTGATGCAGAAGCTACACTGTCCAAGCTGGACATAATTGGCGTCCTGATGAAACGACATCATATCATGTATCATATCAAGCACTGAAATATCATCGCTGAAAAATTCTATGCTCTGTATCGTTCCATTTGTTGCCTAACTGCATCACAACCACCTCAACTCGGTGAGTTATTGCAGCCACTAGGTGTCGGCAAAAAACAACTCCACTTTAGCTTGTAGACAGCACGTGTTCAATTACTGTATGTGTGTGTACATACGTGTGTGTGTGTGTGTGTGTGTGTGTATGTGTATATATACTACGTATATATATATATAAGACTACAGTATAGTCACATCTTATACATACAGTGTGAGGTTTTGTGGTGCACGAGTCTGGATCCCAGGATGCAGAGGCGAAACGAGTGCGAGAAGAACAGTGTTTATTGTTTATTGCTCCTCTTTAGTTCAAAAACAGAAAAGGACGATGCACCAGGAAGCAAAGGGCATCGTAGAGAAACTGTGCCAAAACAATAGACAATGGACGCTTGAGTAGAGGTGTTGAAAGCATATATTTTTTATTCTACAGGAGCCCTTCACAACGTTCTTCCTCAACTTCCAAGGAGGGAAGTTCGACCACGCTGACCGTACCTTCTCCTCAGTGTCTCGAGCCTGGAGGAACTGCCAGAGAGACACATCTGATGTCAAGGTACAGTAGATAATCCTTCATTGGTGCAATAATAAGGGAGGTGGAAGTTGAACTAGTCTAAGACTGAATACAGTAGAACCGGAGTCTTTGGAGAACAGCTGGAAGTTCATATAGTCAGCAGACCTCACCTGAACCAGAGTCCTAAGTGTTCCAGACATCTACATCTGACAATGAAAGTCTTGGTGAATCACAATCCTGGTATTGAATTCAGTTCAACTTTATTTATATGTTAAATCACAACAGCGGGTATCTCATGGCACTTTATACAAGAATGTCACATTTGAAGACCGACAACCAACTGAAAGTCCACATGAGCAAAACTCCCTTTGGGGAAGAAACCTTGGACAGAACCCAGGCTCTGTGGGGCAGCCCTTTATCTGAAAAAAATAGAATATACAGCATGTACAAAAATACCAAATATATACATAGTATATACAAAAATACCAAATAAAAACACAATAAGTACACAAATAGAATAGAGGGAAAGATGGTAGATCAGGTCAGAAGTCTTCACGGAACATTTCTGATACATAAAAAGCCCAATCAGGTCTAGAGGTCTCAAGATCAGGTCTCAAGATCAGTTCTAACTATGCTTCACCTGATAGGTTGACTTTTTCTTCTTCACTCATACACAAATACGCAGACCCCGGTCTCACAGTCTGTTAGCATGAACGGCTTGTGGGGTTGTGATTCTGACTTGGAGATAATGGTGATCCAAGTCATGAAGCGAGGGGGGGGGGGGGCTTCTTTTGAGAGTCAGTTTGCCTTTAGAAGTTTTTAGTTAGGATACTGAAGTCCTGATGGACTATTCCATTAGTCAAGGTAGAGCAGGAATAGAAAGATGGGTAAGGGAATGCCCAGTCGCTACCAATCAGCATCCAGTCCAAAGCTTCCTGGTCCTGTGATCAAAGCGGGGCGACTAATCCTCATCTGTCTCCGATTCAGCAGGCTTAGAACTGGACTCCAATCCTTTCCCCGCCGGGCCCCCGAACAAGGCCGGTCAGCCTGGTCTATGGTGGCAGCGTGCTTTTAACGGCTCCCCTCCAGCTCAGCCTCGCTATGTCAAAGCTCAGGTGTCTTGGTGCTAGTATTTGTTTTTGTTTTTTTGCACTTCATTGTGCTCGAGTCCCCCTCCCCCCCGATAAAACATATGGATTGTGTTACAGCGTTGATTGCAAAGGGCCCTCGTTTGCTGCCTCGGTCTAGACCCGTCAAAGCGGATCAAACCAGGAGGACTCAGATCAAAACAACAAGGAAATCTGGACCACATCACTTTTTTTGTTTCCACGTCCAGCTGGAATGGTTTTGGTGTGTGCATATTTTTTCAATGCAAATCAGTGGACTTTTTCCCGCTTGAACGCTCTCATTCATTTGGTAAAAGAGGAATTAGCGAGGAGATGTTTCAATTTGCTATGCTAAGCACACCATTTAGCTTTTAGCATTACAGCCTGCCTGAGGCCAAAAGCCCTGGTGGTGGTGTTTTTTTTCTAAAGAATTGGGTGATAATAGGCTACAACACCCATATTGAATGGCTTTCTAGCCTGGCTGACGCTATCCTGACCCCCCCTGCCCCCCCTACTCCCCAGTCTCTTGACCCCAAGCCTCGGCCTGGAGGCATCAGGGAGGTTAGAGGTAGAAACAGTGGAAGTGTAGCAAGGGGTGGCGGCGGGGGACCCGGAGCGAGGGGGCCAGGGACCGGTGACCCATGACAGGACAGGATTTGGGATCAGAGGGTCTGGCCTCTGACCGGCCCAGCAGAGGGGCCACTGCACATTGTGCTGCATGCAAGGCAGGTTTGTGGAGCCACGCAAATCCCTCAAGCTTCTTGCTCGTGTACGTGTGTGCGTGCATGTGTGCGTGTGCACAACAGTCACCCCCCAACCCCCCAACCCCCCAGGGCTAGGGACTCTCGTTAAGAGCACGACCTTTTAGTTAGAGGTCAGCTCCTACGCAGCCAGCAGATTTCAGAAGTGAGGAGGTTGTGTGTTTTTTTAAGCGCCGCTTTTGCTTGCTCATTTGCTTTGCTGTTTTCGCTGCCTTGATGAGCGCCTGCCAAGGAAGCCATGTTTGTGTTTCTTTATTCAACTGATGTTTGCTTTCTTTACTTCTGCTCGGGCACCGCCTCTTTGGTTTCTTCTTCTAGCTGATATTTAGTCCTTATTTCCTTTTCTGTGCACAAGCTACATGATATACTGAATGAAGTATCAGTAATACGCGCAGAGAAGGGAACGTTTTTCATTGTGACATCGCAGTAAAATGCCAGCAAAAAGTCAAAGAAAAAGCATGCTACGTAGTAATATTCCAATTGTATTGGTTTGGGTTTGGATTGGATGGATTTCCTCATAGGACATCATGGAATGATGGGTCATGGAAATAGTCCATTCCAGGGTCAGACTGTGGCCATCCTAAAACTCTAAATCTTTAGTGTCTCGTTGGGTCATGCTGAGGATCTTTCCACAAAGTCTTCCTGCATCCAAGCTCCAAGCTTATGGAGCTCCACCATCCCAAGAAAGCTTCTTAGCTTTAGCCATCAGGAGGGCTGGCCGTGTCAATGCCTGACAGAAAATGACCATTTGGAGCAGATTTTGGCTTTTATGGCCTGTGGTCTTCTACTTTTGATTGGGCAGAAAAACAACTTATTTGGGCACTTGGGCACTATGATGACAGCGATGATGATGATGCGAGGTTGAGAAAAAAGGAGATGGTGCAGACTGCGGCTGTACGAGGAAGCTGAGGGGTTGGGTTCAGTGATGGGAGGAGGGAGGAGGTGGAACATGAGCAGCACACGCAAGTACAATAACGTAGCAATCGCATGGAGATCATCCATCGTTAGCACCCTGTACATCACACCATGTGTGCAACATACGATGCACGCAACCGCTCTCAGCCAGGCGTGGCAGGCGGCGCTTAAACTTGCATCTTGCACAACCGTGGGACCGACATGCTCCTTGGCTGCTTTTGCCACGCACACTCTACGTTTTCAGAAAAATGTGGCGGTATGCAGCCTGAAAAGATGCAGGGCGGGTTGTGACCCCTGCTTTAATCATCCACAAAGTGAAAGTTGCCATCAAAAACACGGCATTATGCTACGAGTTAGGCTTTTGTAACAACAAGAGCCGCTTCGTCTGCCGTGATTACCGGATGACTCGTTATCATCAGAACATAAGAGTGGAAAGAATTGTCATTCCCTTGTGGTCTGGATGCTTTTATCCAAAGAAAAATAGTTTTTTTTGTTGTTTTTTTCAGTTTTCTCGACTGGTTGTCAAGCGTTCTGTTTTTAAACAGGGCCTGCACTGACAGGTTGAACGTTTGACGCAGGAATGAAGATGTCACCTTCTAGCATGTCCTGTCGCTGTGCTGTCCATGTGCAGGAGCTGATCCCAGAGTTCTACTACCTCCCTGAGATGTTTGCCAACGCCAACACCTACAACCTGGGCGTGATGGAGGATGGCACCGTGGTCTCCGACGTGGAGCTGCCACCCTGGGCCAAGACCCCCGAGGAGTTTGTGCGACTCAATCGGCAGGTACGTCTCGCACTCCCGTCCACCACCAACGTGAGGTTTCCTTTTTTAGTGGAGGGGAAATCATGCAAATGAATTTAGTTTGTTAATCAGATACAAATGTTTTTCCTTCCTCCACATGCACTCACGTTTCCAGGTTTTTATTAGGCCAAAAATGCAGGAATTGTACTTTCTACCTTGAAAAATGTACTTTTGTTTTTGTGGAGAGAATAAGCTTAGATAGTGTCTGTCTAGGTCGTGCAGTCATTGTCAACATTCATGGCTTTTTTTCTTTGTGCAAGTATGACACATGCGTAAAAGACAAATCGATTCAGCTTTGGTAGAGATCAGATGACAGGAAATTGTTAAATTTAACATGATAGGTGGGTTTTTCCGACATACTGTACCAGATTTGAACAGCATTTGGGCAAATGCAGTAGGTAATGTACGTATCAATGGTTGGAGCTGATCCAAAAAAGACCTTGGCGGAGGTCTTGGTCTCTTTGTTTGTTGATACACCAACTCCTGAAGTGTTGCATGCAAAAGGGTGAAAATGTGTCAAAACGTGTACCAGCACTGTGTTGCCTGTGCGGATATCCTTATGAAAAACACACCGCATGGTAAATGGACATGAGGGTGAAGTAGTGGTAGAAGTAGTGGTACGGATACGGGGGTGGACAAGCCTGCACTGGTGACAGATAGCTGGCATTTGAGGGTGTCAGCTGGCACCAGAGGAGAAGGATGAGTATGGAGCTTGAAGAGAAGCTAAAAGTGAAAGACTTAATGGGTCGTTTGGCTCGCTTTGGATGCCGGGTTCCCGCTAATGGCTTTGCCGCACTCTTGGATTAGACAGCGGGAGGGGTGGAAGAACACACACACACACACACACACACTACACAGACACGCACACTCCCACTGTCTCCACTCATGGGTTATGAGCCCAAGATGATTAACAGCTAATTAAAGTCCAATCTGGAAAAGCCATTAAAAGCCTCTCAGAGTAACACATCACACACGGCGTGGCGCTGCCGTCCCGCCGCGGTGCCAAGCAGCAGCTTGTTTTTGTAGCCGCGAGTCGCTTACTGCACAGCAATAAAAGTAATCCACCTTAAGTTATTACAGTTATTACCATGGCAACAGGTACAGTGCGCACACACTCCCATCACGTAAGACTACACCGTGGATAGTAGATTTCCTACCGCGTATCTTCCTACTAACTGGAATGTATACTGACAGTTTGAGGTTGAAAGGTATCCAACCCTCATCAGCAGCCCCACTGTGCGTCCACCCGACATTGACTGTTCGGACTTTGTGTTTGGCCGCTGCCCAGTGTTGACAATCCCTGCTTTAGAGTAGTCAGTGTAAGGGTTGTACAGCAGCATGTATTCTATTCCATATTTGTGTGGTGCCTACTTTCTAGTGTTATGCACTGAGGCTGCACGAGTGCTGCCAGCGCTATGAGGGGAAACGTACTGTGGCATTTTGAAAGAGAGCATGAGCGCCTCCCTTAGGAAAGACTTTTGATAACAATCGGCCTCAGACAGCATGTTGCACGCTGCGGAGATCAGGGGGCTGCTTGTTTTGTTTTCTCAGCAGAGGGCTTGACATGGAGGTTAAGAACTTGATCCCATGTTGGTCAGATAACTCCACATCTCTGACATGGTGTGATTTATGAGAACATTGCTGCTCTGCTAAGCATTGCAATCATGGCAGCTCATTTTCATTGAATGTTTTGGGGGTTTTTGATAAGCGGCTACTTCCTCGTAGAGAAAGGGGCGGTACTATTATGATTCTGTGGGGGTGGGGACTTGTATTCACGCCATGCTGACTGTGAAAGTGAAAATCAATGGCCACATCTGCATTGTTATCCAGATTGCCACCACAGTGTAATATTGTATCTCCTTTCTTGTCCCATGCACCACCCCTCTACATAGTTAGGGTCTGACCGCAAGAGCTGCTTTTGTTTCCGAGAGGGAAATTAGGAAGCTTTCTTGTCTGAAGCACTCAAGTTCTACACATCCCAATTGGCTGCTCCATACATCACGTTTGCTTCCTTTCAGTCATCTTTGCGCTTGTCCTGTTGCTGCTGACAGGCCAGCAAACCACTCTTACGCACACGCATGCACACACACACACACACACACACACACACACACGCACATACACTGCAGAAACTGCAGCATTTTTCCACTTTTACAAAGCATGTGTTCACTCTCAGACGTGAGCTTGAAGTGTCTTTGGAGGGAAACACTTTGCTGGCGTTGAATGGGTGCAGACAAGTGAGTGACAGCTTAGACGTGGACACACAGGAGCTTTACCGCATGCTCAACTCACTCACTGCGGGCCACCACCACCCTGGGAGAGGGAAGGGTCCAGGTAGCAGACAATCAAACCGTTGACGACATAGAAGGACAAATCGCAGCACACATTAAACATTCAAAAACTATTAATAATTAATAGTTCCAGTATTGTAATAAAATAACATTTACAGTAATATAATGATGAATTTCTATGTATTTTAATGTGTTGTAAAAGAAAAATGAAATTACATTGAGTTTGCAATTTGGATGAAATGTTTTATGACTATTGCCCTGTTTTATGTATTTTCATTTGTACATTTCATGAAGGAAAGGTGCATTGTGGCCAATCCCTAATAATAATAATGCTTCCCGAATGTTCCTAAATAGGCTGTTTTACTCACAAACGTTTAGAATTTAAAACTACTATCATAAATAAACAAATCTTATTTGGAGCTGACACTGTAATCCAAACAGTGTTTGTGGCCGAGTTAATATATATATAAGAGCTAATATGCTAATAAAAAAGAAAAATAGTAATACGCTAAAATATGCTAGTTGACTGTGTTGTTTTAAATAATGGCCCATCGTTCCAAAAATAATACCCCTTTACATAAAATTTGATGTAATTATGATTGTGGTTGCACATTAAATCGTTTATCACAAAGAAACTTCCCCTACTTATTATTGATAAAAACGTATGTCTATCTGCGATCAAAGGTGATTAATTTGAGTTAACTATGGACAAAAAATGTGATTAACTGCGATCAAATATTTTAATCCAATGACAGCCTTAATAATTATATATTATTGATATTTTGGCATCTTCGGCATCATGAAACATTTGGCAACATTTGGCCTGTGAACATTCTCGTCCATCCAGGTCTTTGTATCCCCTGGCTATGCAATCTATGGCAAGTGGGCTGTTCAGGTTGTCTTAAAAGACATTTCACCTCTCATCCAAGAACGTTTCATCAGTTCACGCTGAAAGACTAGGTGGGACACACAGCTGTCTGACTAGATAGGGCACTTCTAGTCTGAGAACCTGGTGCAAGATCCAATGTACGTGTTTGTCCTGTAAAGGAGGAGGATGATCCTGTACATGCAACATGAGTGACCTTCGCCTGTTTACTAAGATGAAATCTGAGACAAAGGTGTCTTTCCAGCTGTATGTGAGTGACGGGAAGAAAAGCTCTGACTTGTTTGCCACAAGGGTTGGGCGATATATTCTATGTAGCGCTATAGATTATTCCAATGATAAGGAAATGACTTCTAGAGGTATAAATCATAACGTAAACAAGCCGAGTTGATGATGCCCTGGCGGATATATAAGATGAATGAAATGCCGTCATGGTGAGGAGAAGGAACGTTGGTGTGTGGAAGTATTTACACAGGAGACCGCTCAGTCCTGGCACCAACTCATTCTAAACACTGATGTCCATATCAGCCAAGCCTAGGTCTATCCTTTTATATGGTCATATGGTGATACGTCCTAAAGATATCCTGATATATGCTAAGGTCCATATCAGCCAAGCCTAGTTCTATCCTTTTATATGGTCATATGGTGATACGTCCTAAAGATATCCTGACATACGCTTAGGTCCATATCAGCCAAGCCTAGTTCTATCCTTTTATATGGTCATATGGTGATACGTCCTAAAGATATCCTGACATACGCTAAGGTCCATATCAGCCAAGCCTAGGTCTATCCTTTTATATGGTGATACGTCCTAAAGATATCCTGATATATGCTAAGGTCCATATCAGCCAAGCCTAGTTCTATCCTTTTATATGGTGATACGTCCTAAAGATATCCTGACATACGCTTAGGTCCATATCAGCCAAGCCTAGTTCTATCCTTTTATATGGTCATATGGTGATACGTCCTAAAGATATCCTGACATACGCTAAGGTCCATATCAGCCAAGCCTAGTTCTATCCTTTTATATGGTCATATGGTGATACGTCCTAAAGATATCCTGATATATGCTAAGGTCCATATCAGCCAAGCCTAGTTCTATCCTTTTATATGGTGATACGTCCTAAAGATATCCTGACATACGCTAAGGTCCATATCAGCCAAGCCTAGTTCTATCCTTTTATATGGTCATATGGTGATACGTCCTAAAGATATCCTGATATATGCTAAGGTCCATATCAGCCAAGCCTAGTTCTATCCTTTTATATGGTGATACGTCCTAAAGATATCCTGACATACGCTTAGGTCCATATCAGCCAAGCCTAGTTCTATCCTTTTATATGGTCATATGGTGATACGTCCTAAAGATATCCTGACATACGCTAAGGTCCATATCAGCCAAGCCTAGGTCTATCCTTTTATATGGTGATACGTCATAAAGATATCCTGACATACGCTAAGGTCCGCATGATCCAAGCCTAGTTCTAGCCTTTTATATGGTCATATGGTGATACGTCATAAAGATATCCTGACATACGCTAAGGTCCGCATCATCCAAGCCTAGTTCTATCCTTTCATATGGTCATATGGTGATACGTCATAAAGATATCCTGACATACGCTAAGGTCCGCATCATCCAAGCCTAGTTCTATCCTTTCATATGGTCATATGGTAATACGTCCTAAAGATATCCTGATATATGCTAAGGTCCATATCAGTTGCCACTATTTGTTTTATCCTCTGAGATTTTGATCCGTCATAGTGTTGTCTCACACTTGCACTTTTGCACAGCTGTGCAATCACAGTGACTACAAAGTGCAACCTCAAGCGTGGATGGACGAAATGTCGCATTAATGTGACAGAAACCATATTTTATTCCGCCTCAAAGTGCAACTTCAAGTCACCTTATTCCGTTGTATGTCAAAGCAGCCCTTTAGATGTGCGTCAGTTGGATTTGCTGACAGGTTTGTGAGGCAACATGGCTGAGAGGAGGACACGCTGGAGGCATTATGTCTCACAGCTGGCCTGGGGACGCCTAGGTGCCCTCCCACTCTGCAACTGGAAGAGGTGGCCGGAGACCGGGAAGTCTGGGTTTCCCCACTGATGCACATTGAAGTTCCCATAATTGGCGCTGTATAAAATGCACCCACTAAATTTGGAGGGAAAACCAGATTTGTTCTCATGTAAGCCGCACCGGTGTTCAAGCCGCACAAGTGCATGTCATGAAAAGGTGATATTTAGTGCACAGAAAGACCTTCGACATAAAGATTCTATGAACTTAGAATAAAAATGTTTTCCCCAAACAGTGCAAAACGCAGCTAAGTACGAGGCTAATTATTCCCATTTACATTGATTCAGATTGATATGCATCTACCTTCATTTTTAAAAAGTACCTGTATCAATATCGGCAATACTGGCCCTGTATTACTCTCGAGTAACGCAGCACGTTCACATGTGAACTAAAGTGCCATCCCATCCTAACCTAAAGGGTTCTATATGGTGTGGGTCCACCTTTTGCAGCTATTACGGCTTCAGCTCTTCATGGAAGGCTGTCCACAAGGTTGAGGGGTGTGTTTATCGGAATTCTGGACCATTCCTCCAAAAGCACATTGGTGAGGTCACACACTGATGTTGGTGGAGAAGGCCTGGCTCTCAGTCTTTGCTCCAATTCATCCCAAAGGTGTTCTATGGGGTTCAGGTCAGGACTCTCAGTCAGCCAGTCAAGTTCATCCACACCGGACTCTGTCATCCATGTCTTTATGGACCTTGCTTTGTGTCCTGGTGCATAGTGGTGTTGGGGCTGGGAAGGGGCTGCTCCAAACTGTTCCCGCAAATACTTTTGGTAGTATAGTGTATGTAGGATGATGACGTATCTCCAGTATTTCTAAAAGATATGTAGGATGATGATGATATATGTATTTCTATCTATTTATCAGTGTTCATGTCAAAATGTATCCTAGTCAACATGCAAAAGACGCATGTTAGACCCGTCAAATGAATGAACCAATGGATTCTGTAGAATATTTCAAGTGAATGAACATAATAAGGTTTTTGTTTTTGAAGTGTGCAGGAGTAGGGGGTACATGGCTTCAGAACAAATGTCCAAAGTTTGGAACCACTGCACTAAGACACACGTGTGAAAGACAGAGTGAGTGAAAATCCCAGCCTTGTGGAGTCCGCCTTAGCTCATCTTCCCCCTCCTCGTCCTCGTCCTGGTGGTTGGATGGGAACCATCTCAGCTTTATCTGGTTAATGTCAGACGGCGCTCAAAGGAGGAGGAGGAGGACTGTCATACGTAAGGGCAGACATGTTTACTGTGGTGTTTTACGACCCGGGCCCCCAGTCCATCCTTCAGCCTCCTCGCTTTTTTTGGGACATCAGCCTGAGAAATGTGCTGATCTCGTGCTGCTGACACGCTCACTCGCTAATGCTGTCCTTCTACCTTGTTTGCCTCACTCTCCATGCCATCGTTCAACATGAATCTGCTCCTTGCGGTGGTGGACCGTCTTCTTCTTCTTTTTGTCATTGTCAGTCCGGCACATCTGTGTTCTTATCTTGGCTCCTGCTAAATGGCCACTTGTTGGATTTCTGCTTCTGTTGAACTTTCTAAGGCTGCACAGAAGTGGGCCAGGGCCGGATCAGGCGTGATGGCAAACACCAGCATTTCCATAGTCTTGATTGATTTGGAAGGGTATTCAAATATCCAGTAGCATCTAACAATTCACATTTAACAAGCTCTAGAAAAGCTATACAGTGGGACCCCGGCTTGGAATTCATTCCAAAAGGTCCCATGAATATCAAAATGTATGAAAGAAAATGTTCCCATAAGAATCCAGGATCCACAGTCACAAAAATTTGAAGAAAAAAGACATTTTCTAGAGAATAGGTATAGTTTTACCTGCAGAAAACAAAAGCGAATGCATGAAAATGAGGAATGAAATGAACAGAAAGGAAGGAGCTGGCCGTGTTGGCATGGAGTGTACGTGCTGCTACCATTAGTTTCGCCCATTTACTTCTCAATCAGTGTTGTTTACGTTGTAGTCTGTGCCGTAAATTGGACCGCTTGGAAGGAGCTGAGGGCAAATCCACTATGACATGTTTGTTATGATGAATCACTGCTCATTCTGTGCCTTGACATGCTTCCATCTCTCTTCACGGGGATGGAAAGAAGGAAGGTTTGCTTTAAGGTTTCGGGTTCCACTGCCAGCGACTGCAACTCTCACAGTTGTGACCTAACTAATTAGCAGCACACACACACACACACACACACACACACCACTTATCTGGTGCATGTGAATAAAGGAAAGGCTCTGTGAGCCGCTCTGAGGGTTCTTGTTCCTTACGTCATCATTCATGTTTGAAGCCCTTTCAGGCCAGGCTGGCTTCAGTGTGACAGCGAAGCAATAAGCCCTTTAATCAGAGCACTTGTCAACTCAGGGACTTGATGCCAGGGATCGAATGACTAGGAAAAAAAAAACTAAACAGTTTAAGAGTGACGTGGGAGAATAAGTGGTAAGGAGGTTGTGAAGGGTGAAGTCATTTCAATTGAAGGCATAAGAAATGTAAAAAATGGAAGTCAAGTACGTACACAGCCCGCTCAGCACAAGCAGCTGGTGTGCAGCTTCATGTCTAGCACGGATGTAAAATGGTTCTTAAGTTGTATTCGCTGTGCGCTTTTCTTCATTTGGACTTGTTCAAACCTACAGAGATTTTGGGTATTACTCGGAATATGAACTTCTCTTCACGTTAGGCTATTTAGTCAGGCTGTCGTTTTTACCATCTTTACAGGATAAAGGTCAAATAACACAAAAAAACTCTGTGGGGAAAAACGGTGTTCATTTGTGGGGCACCCTGCCTCTGTCCGTCTGTGTTGGTCTCTTGGGCTGTTTTGGGTTTTGGCTTTGGACTGAACAGCGCTTCAAAGGGCAGATCAGGAAAGTAATGTGACACAACCTGGGCATGATCATCATGGTGTATTTTCATTGGCGTTCATACGACAGCCAGCGTGGAAAACAAAACTGGCTTTGCAAAAGACAAGTGGTCTCGAGTTTAGAATATTTCTATATAGAATATTCCACCTCATTGTTTGGAAAGCAAATGACTGAAACCAGAAACCAGAAACCTGGGGCTGCACTGATTTGTACACCCCCTCACCCCAATTTACATAAAGGCATTCAAAATATGTTTATAAATTACCCAGCAGGCCTTGTGGATGGGGATGGCACTCATATCGGCTGCTAATTGGCCCATCAATAATCACGCTTCCTCTTTTTCTTCTGATCGTACCTCACTAGTTCACTTCCTGCCTCCCCCCATGACCTTCTGCTTCTCGTTTTCAAACACACTCACCTGGCACAGAGTCAAGGATCGTCATGACTTATGCTGACTTCATATGTTTTCTATCATGACACCCAACGGAAGCTTCACTATAGTCATTCAAAACCATCAACGGGTTAAGATATTCATTTGAAAAATCAAAAAAAGATTTCAAATTGATCCAAAACTTTACTCAAGTATTTGTTCAATGATTTGAACTATTAGCATGTGTCTCCAAGTAAAAAAATAGTAAAACACTCAAACATAAAAGTAAAAGTATATATAAAGTATATATTTACTGATACGTTCCTGTCTTAGAGGAAATTGGAAGTAGTTTAGAAAAAGTTCCTAATAGCTAATAGCTAATAGGTTTCAGTGAGTGGCCTGTATGAATGTATAGAAGACGCAAAGATGATGGATGAGACGCTGGAAAATCCTTTCGATAGTTTTGACTTGCCTGAAAGAGAAACCAAAACCAGTCCTGTGCCAGAGTTTGTCTCCCGTGGTTTCCTCACTGATTGCAGCAAGTAATTAAGAGATTGGGGAGGAATTAATGTCGGAATGAACTGTCAGAAAGTCACATTTAAGTGAAGGATGCCCTCGTGGCTGCCATAAAAATGTAAATGATATAAATTGCCATTTAAGTGTAGCACAGGCTAATGTTTTGCCACAAATTAATGTGACACAAGGCAGCAATGACAATCAAGGGCTGTCTCATTCTAATTTGCTCGTGCTTACAGGGCTTTTGTGTGCAGACAGCTTTACACAAAT
Organism: Doryrhamphus excisus; assembly: GCF_037039965.1. NCBI lineage: Eukaryota > Metazoa > Chordata > Actinopteri > Syngnathiformes > Syngnathidae > Doryrhamphus > Doryrhamphus excisus. The sequence continues at coordinate 22,873,471 of NC_136365.1, forward strand.
TAACACAACTGCCTCCTTTTATGAGTGCACCATAAATGTTTTTCCCTCCTTGGCTGGCTAATGAGGAGGCAAAGCGTTCAGACGACGACAGATAAGCAACACGGCGGCAGCAGCAAGAACAAAGACAGAAGGCACAGTGGCTCCCAAATGAACTACTCCAATGGCTCCACACTCCGTATGATCCGTTGGGGATGCGCTGGGCTTTTTGCACCATATAAAACATTGCCAGGTTGTGTCAAAGGAGCTGCAACTGACTGCTGCATTTCTTTGACAAGTTACTGCTGTTTGCGCGTGGAAATTTGCAATTGAGCCAAGTTGTTGCTAAATGATGGCAAATTGTATTATTCAGGAGCAATGTAAAAGTTTCATTCTGCACAATTCATCCTGTACCCCAGTTCTAGTTTCATCTGGTGTTCCTCAAGGCTCTGTCCAGTGTACCCTTTTATTTGCGTACATGCCACCTTATGGCCACATTTCGAGCTAACTGACTGTGTTTTCACCTGTTGAAAGTAATGACTAGAAATGATACAAGAAAGTGGTGGAAGATTAAGATGATGTTATGTTAGAGCACTCCATGGAAATATTTGTCATTTTCATGTTTTATTTTCAAATTGTTTATGTTGCTGGCAGTTTTATGGAATCACATTTTTATGAACCATTCTCGATAATCTAGGCGATATAATCTCAAGCATGACTATGTCTTCATTGAGTCATTCCTCTCAGTGTAATGCAAAAATGAAGGGTTAGGCTGAAAACGAAGTGAAAATACTGTAAAACCTCTTAAAACGCTTATTCCAGTCTTTCCCCACTTCCTATTGTCATTTCCAGCTAGAAGAAGCAAGTTGACCAAATAAATGACCCATTCTCAGATTGCAGTGGATTCTATGCCTTAGGAATACAATCACCTGGATGAATGAGAAGCTTGACAGACATAATCAATCATGTTTTCAACTGAATAGAGTCAAATCAGAGGACGCCAAAGACAGACCATTGAGGAACCACCGATGAAATAGTGCAGAAGCTCAAGTAGAGAATGAACTTTATGTCCACTTCATATTTGATGCAACATCAGTATTTGTTGGATAGGATAGAAGATCTTAGCTTGGATTGTACCAGCTTTTAATCATGGCATCTTTTCATCCTTCTTCCAGGCTCTAGAGAGCGAGTTTGTGTCCTGCCAGCTCCACCAGTGGATCGATCTGATCTTTGGCTACAAGCAGCAGGGGCCCGAGGCCACGAGAGCACTCAACGTATTCTACTATCTCACCTATGAGGGCGCCGTCAATCTGAACTCCATCAGCGACCCCATGCTGAGAGAGGTGAGGCTGGATGAACGTAAAGCTTTCGAGTTTGCTACCTTCCCTATAGTACATCATGTACTACCCTAGCATCCACATATACTGTACAGACAAAGAACGGAACAAAAATACTTCAAAAGGAAGTCTATAAGGCACTTTTGTCCTGAAGGAGTATGTACCCCAAAAAAGTCAGGCCAGTTTTGTTGCTCATTTTAGACGTATCCGAGACTTCATCGGACTAATCTGACTTCATCAATCATCTGACTAATATTTGGTAATGGCAATGGTAGGATTTGATTTGAACATGAATCAGGTTACAATTGAGTGCATCATATAATCAATTCAGATTCCACAAGTCCAAAAGGAGTAGGAAGAATCAAAGCTTATCCAATCGTACCCCTCCTTCTGGTACTTTTACTATCTGGTGCTGTTACATTTGTTCACTTCCTATTTATGACATGGAAAGTACAATGAAATATTTCAAATCATTGTAATGGCATTTAAAAGTTTTAACGTTTTAAGCACCTTTCTAAGAGATTTAAGAAAATGATTTGAAATGAAAGATAAAACAGGAGTAGTAAGCAGCCACAATGCATGTCTGGACTTGAGCATCCTTGCCCAAAGACACGGTAGCAGTGACTGAAACAGGGATGGAGTAGAGGTAGATTAGCCGTAGAGTAGTCTTTGTGTGTATGAAGACTTTGCCGTGAAATCCAGACACTCTTAAATGTGACCTGGTGCAAATATTGAAGACGTCCATGGTTCAAGGTTTTAAGCAACGGTCCAAATGTTGCATGGCGATTGAGATGCTCGTTTACAAGGAGAGCGAGCAGCCTTCTTCCCTCTGTGTTCCGATGTCCTTCATGCTCAGTGACTGGAGCCTCACTGGCACCAGGGGTGGATTTTTGATTTATCACCTCATTCACCCTAATTCCCATCCAGATGTGCTGGACACACACACACACACACACACACACACACACACTCATGCAGATTCATTACCAGGCAGTAGCAGCCATTTGCACACACACACACACACACACATAGTCAGGGTCCAAGCCCATTACCCACTCTCTTGGTTCATACATGGTCCACTGTAATGGATGGCTGGTTCTTCATTATTTCTGTGGATCATAAATACATGCACACACATTCAAGGTACTATCAAGTGATTTAGTATCTAAAAAGTGCTTGCTTATGATGGCGTCCCCTTTGCTTACTTGCAAGCCGCACTTGACAGGATTTCTCTTTTATTTTTTTGGGATGGAACTCTTCCAACCGTCGTCTGTAAATGTCATTCTTTCTCATTTGTTGTATTGATTATATTTAATATTGTATAACCTTTTGATTTTGAAGTAAGTGGAAAGGAAAGTGTAGCTCTCTGTGGCCTAATGGTTATTTACATACTGGTATGTTGCATACAGAACCAATATTGTAATAGCACAAAGGAGTACACCGCTGAGTCAGTTGATTGTATACAATAGTACACTGTACCGCACGTGACTATATCAAATATACATCAGCCACTTGTGCTTATTTCTTTTGTAGACCGCATGCCTGGCGGTTATGGCGTGGTTTGAATAGAGGCGTTATCTGAAGTTAGGTTTCAGTCAGAGCTCACCGCTTTCTTTCCTTTAGTCTGAGCACTAGAATGAGCTCAATCACCCCAAGCCTGGAACTATTTAGGAAGCATGACCCGTGGGTGCAGGGGCTGGAAGTCAGTCCCGGGGCCTGGGCATTGTCAATGCCCGGGCACTGCTGGTTGTGTTGGCTGCGGAGGAGGAGGTGTCTTGGAGCGTTGAGACCACCAGTGTCCCAAAAGTTGGCCATGAATGAGTGACAGCCGGCCCAGAGGCTGTTTCTTGTCAAGGCAGTGAGACGCACGCTTGTGTTCACGTTGAATCGCTGTTAGCAAGCTTTGGATCGGAAGCCGTGCTGGAGTGGGGGAAGTCGATGCCGTTTTCCTGCCTGACTGCTTTGGTTTTACCACCTTATTGTGTGGCAGCTGCCACAATCCAAACACACACGCAAGACCTTCATCTTCTCAGAGCAAGTACAAGCAAGTGTGTTGTGTTTGACTTCCGACACGTTGCATAATCCAGCTAATCATTTCCAGGGAGGTAGTTTTGCACTTATTTTATCACTCATTTTGCACATAAGCAAATTCTGCGCTTCTGCTGTTTCCCATCGTCACCGGGTGCATGGCCTCCAAAAGCAAATAGTCAACAGGGTCTCCACTTAGCAGATGTTTATGTCAGACATCTTGGTTGTTGTAATTGTGGCAACATGTGTAGTTGGGTGAGTTATCTCGGAAGAAACATTTCAGCTTCATAGCAAAATGGCTGTCCTGCTGTTGGTTTGCATTTGTGTGTTCTTGAGACTTTTTCGGACGTCCTGTCACGATAGACGTGTTCATCATTAACGCCACTGTTCACGTAACCGCCAGGCATGTCCTCTAGTTAGTGTCAAACATTGGCAATATCAGGTGTGGCTGTTGTCAACCTCTGGAGGTTTCTTCATGAACTTCACAAGATGGCACGAGTGGCAGTTGAAGTATCATCAGTTTGTCAGCATCCAGCAGCTCTGTATGTACTTCATATAATAATCATTAATATAATATAATAGCAATTACACTACTCTGTTGCCTTTGGGTGTGAAAGTTGTGTGTGCTACTTTGACATGTATGGTACTTATTAACACAGAGAAAAAAAATAGTGAGCACAGACCTGAACCTTTTAGATTATGGTAAAGCTGGGGTGCTCACATGTTTTCAGCCTGGGGGCTACTTTAGAAATGACCAATTCTCAAAGATCCACTACTTCTTCAAAACCGCAAAGCGTATACAGTATTTCATGAGAAAGAATTGTACTTTGATGTACTTTGCATTATCACACGAGCCCATATTGCACAACACAATAAGGCTTATACCAGTGGTCCACAATCATTTTCCTTTGGTAGAATGATATCAGAATTTAGAAATTAAAACGGAAGCAGGGACATGGGGTTGTGCTGAAATGTGCACTGCAGTGTTCCACATGGACACCGCCATGCGTGCTATGATCTCAGCCAGTGTTTACAGCAGGCTTGTGGGAATGTTGCTGCAGGTGCTGAAGATGGCTTCCTGTCCGGAACTGATGTCCATTTTTCTAAATCCATGCCCAATCGTTCTCCACTGGATTCAGATGACGGGATTGTTATAATTATTAAGATTATTATTATTATTTGTCAAGTGTTGAAAAAGCCGGTCCTTACCACACAGACCAGGGCCTTCAGGCATGACGGATGCCCCCCTGCAACATCTCCACGTAGACGGCTGCCGTTTGAGGCCCCTGTGTGAAGGCCGTGCTCTTCACCTCTTTAATATTATGTCGATATTTTTCCATCTTGAAAACATGTCCTAAACCAAATGAATTTTGTTGCTTGTTTGCGATGACATTATACAAACAATATAGTACAAAATATGATATAAATGTTTAGTTGAGTTGTATTTTTTGTCTGTGCTTAGTTTTCGGGGCCCGTGTGGGCGTGTGGAGGTGGCGTGCGTGCAGATCCATCTTGTGGCATGACGGACTAAATCAAGTGGAGGGCGTCTCTGCCATTTAAATGTATAGAATATAGAAAACCCTCATTAGACACGGGCCGGCGCCCCCAAAAGAGATTGGCCTTGCTGATGGCTCCCTGTATAATCACCCGAGCATCGCGGCGGCATGTGGGACGGGGCTGGCTGACCTAGACTGGGACACTCGGTCGGCGCTCTGCAGCCTCGTAAATGTCAGCAGAGCCAAGTTTAATGAAGACGGGTGGAGCATCTTTCAGGAGTCGCTTCCACGCATTAGCTTGAGCAAAATGCCGCACTCTGCGCAGGCAGACCTTGTGATATTCAGTGATGCCCCGTCGTACTCTCGCTATCACGCTGACACGGCGGAAAATGTTAGCCTTCTCTTCCATGATGAACGTTCTCCCCGAGCGGGTGCTGGTTTGACATGTTTTCCCACACTTGTGCAGAGCTTTTTGGTCATGACGCCGCACTCTCAAGGATCTCTTTCAGTACTTGCGCTCAAGCATGACTTTGTGTCAACATCGTAAAACAAATGCTCCTTTTCAGTCGCAACACAAAAGTCTTTTCTATTGTTGTTGTTCTTCTGGCCGAGCAAAGGCTGTTAGGAAGGTCTTTACATACGTAAAAACTGAAGTTATTCTAGTTTAAATCTGAATTTAGGTCTTTGCGCCCACACTGCACTTGCATCAAAAAAGTCTGAAGGAAATGCACAGGAAGTCGGCCATTTTGGTGTGAAGGTCATATCTATTTCAATCCATGTATAAAATACTGTAGGTTTGGAAATTGCGTCTTCATGACCTCACCCCCTTTCTCATGGATATGATACCACCTCTGACCAGCCCCGTTTTTTGTAAAGATTTGACTATTGGATTGACGATCAAGAGACTATTAAGGAGTATGTGAACGTCCCTTCTTTTTGACAGTATGTGTTGACTTGTGTTGGTTTGGCCCCATGGGTGAGGTAGTTGTCATGTCATGTCAAAGCTACTTAAACCATCAAAAGGTTGTCCAATTGACTCTTTACTACATGATGCAAATCATGTTGTCAGCTTGTATGTTAAAGGTATAAATACTTTGGAAGAAACCGGCAGGCCAGATTCAAACGCTTGGCGGGCAGCGTGTGGACCCCGGGCTGGAGTTTGTCCACCTCTGACATAAGTAGCATAAGTACAAATTGCACAAAAAATAAAATCTAATTAAAAGGAGAGACAAAAAGTAAAATAAGTCTAGATAAATATTAAGGCATAAAAAAATCGTATTTACAAATGAATGAGCTGTGTTTTGTGTAAAAAAAGCGAGTATATAAAGTGTGCAGGTTAGCATTAAAGCTACATACACACTGTACGTCCCAATAAAAGCATACTGCAAATTCCAGCAGGAAGGCTATCACCTCTGACATTTGAAAAAGTGGCTCCATTGAAGCGTTTGTGCGAGCAGTGATGTGTTTGTGCGTGCAGGCTCGTCTTTCTCATGGAAATAGCACATGGACGCCACAAGCATGAGCTCATTCTCACGGGCTCGGGCCAAGTCGGACCCTCACAACTCAGCCGACACACACAAGCTGTCACTCCCACACACACTCCAGGGTGCAGTGCTGCTTTGTTGTTTTAACGCAACGGCTGCACTCCTTGTCATTTCCATGTCACCTGCCTTTTCCCATCCTCTGGGTTTGAGCTGCCGTTCTTGTAACCTTGGATTTATTGGAGGAAGGATTCATGCTTCTCCACATTTCCATTTAGTTTGGACTTAAAACAATCTTATTTGTCGTTAGTCCGCTTCAGGTTTTGCTCTTTTGCTGGAACTTGCATTGATGTATTTTTCAATATTTGTTTTCTTAGTATTTCTTATCTATATTTGAATACTTTTGTGAGCGTTCCTGTTATGTTAGCAATATTTTTCACCAATGCCGCGAATTAACGCTTATATTAAATTTGTTATTATTTTAAAAATATGGCAATATAGCCAGGCATTTTATTCATAGCATCTTATGTTTTCTTCATTAGGAAATATGGCCTAACACTTTCATATCGTAAGCATGTACTGAAGTTCTCTCTCAAAGGCATTTCAAAGGGGCAAATGTTTGGAAATTGTGTTGAAAAAGTTTCTTTGATGTATATATCCATTATATAGGTTACATCGGGATGTAGCACAATTCATACACCAGGTCAATCATAAAATACATCCATCCATCCATTTTCTATATTTCACTTCACTTCGCTCACACTGGTCACAGGCATGCTGGAGCCTATCCCAGCTCATTCCATAAAAACATTCAATCATTCCAGACAGCTCCATAAATCAGTCCACAAAAGAAAAGATGAGAAATGAAGAGCCCAGATGAAATACAGTAGTTCGGGTTGTGATATCTTGGATTTGAAGATTGCCAAAAATGAGGATTGTCGCACATTTTCTGGAAGACTGTTCCACTTCCAACACGCCTAACCTCTTTTGACAACATTTTCAACAATATTTGAAAGCATTTTCATTTGAGTAATCTATATTGTATGTGTCATTTTAAAGCTTATCTTAAAAACCACATTTATTCTTTAGTTTTCATTTCTGTTTTCATTTCATTTCTATTTGATTGAAAGAACTTTTACGAGCCATTGACAACGTTTTGATGTTTTCACGTGTCCAGCACTTTGCACCATGTTGTGGTTGGTATCATATATTTATACTTTATTGATAACTAATTTGTGGTTTTCCTTAGTTATTGTTTTATTATTTGAATCTGTGTCATTTAATCAGGTAATTAAGTCATATTTACTCAACTTTTCACGTTGTTAGATTTAATTAGTAATATTGCTTTCAATCCCTTGCCTAGTTATGGTGTCATTTTTTTCACAGTGTAGTAGTTTTCTTATCCAAAGTACTTTTATAGGATGAACAATTGTTTTTTTCTTTTTTTTAAGTTGTGATGACTCTTGTGATGGCGTAGCCTCTTCCACCCCCACCACCCCCACCACCATGTTGTGCAAGCCGGGCTGACAGTGAGCTGTGAGATAATGTCCAGAGGCTGCTTGGTTGGTGTCCACTTTGACATTTATGGTGCTATACCTCTTCATTAACAGCACCTAACCAGCCTACTGCACCACCCTCTTCTTCTCTCTCTCTGCCTGTGTGCGTGTGTGTGGTTGTGCAGGATGGATTAGTATGGAAGTGTTTGTCTAGGCTGGGAAAAAGTCTTCATCTGAAGTATTGTGTGCATTTTCCATTCATGCAGTGGATTGTTTTAGATGGTTGAGGTAGTATGATACAGAGCAGACGAAAATCTTAAGCTGGAATGGAGATTTAGCACATTTGGATCCTAATGAGGTTTTAAGAAGAGCTGCAATACTCAAAAGCAAGAAGGGGGTGTGAGACTTTGAGAAAGTCATTCATTGAAAAGAGCAATTAAGTGAAACAGGCCGTCTATGAGCTGATCAAACATGGAAAACCATGGCTCCAATAATGACAAAAATCTGCAAACCAGGAAAAAAAAGTTCTCAGTAGGACTCGGTAAGGAGTAGCTCCAGCGTTCTTGTTCATCACTTAAAAATGGCTTTGGCCATGCTTGATGCCAGTGTTTCCAGGAGGATATTGGGAACACTGGTCCAAGCGGTGAAGATGGCTTCACCAAGAACTGATGGCCATTTTTTATCAACTCCCCTTGCCATCCATCCCCAAATCTTCTCTATGGGATGTCAATCAGGGGAAGATGTGGGATGGTCCAAAAAAGGGATGTTATTCTCCCTGAAGAAGTCCTTGGTCCAGCCAGCATTGAACTGCAGCGTTGTCCTGTTGAAGAACCCTGCTGTTACCACACAGACCAGGGCCCTTGGTCATGAGGGATGCCCGCCGCAACATCCGCACGTCACCGGCCACCGTTTGATGCCCCCGCACCGCCTGAAGCTCCGGTGTTCCGCTGAACGAATGATGGACCCCGTCCGCTGTGCATGACAAGACAGAAACTAATTGCGACCCACTGAATGAAGCTAAGCTAACGTGCGAGGAAGCTGGAGTACTTGGGGAAAAGCCATGCACGCATTGGGGAACATGCAAGCTCCACACAGAGCTGCCCAAACAGAGATTCCAACCCTAGCTGAAACTCAACTCGGAACCCCTGATGTCCAACTTCTTGTCTGTCCCTTTTCAGGTCCTGGAGGGGAAAAATTATACACGAGCACAAGTTTTATTTACGTCTTAAATGTCTTATTTTCTCGTATGTCCATTATATTGGATGATAGTGTTATTTCAGGCAAAGAGAGCTCTACTAATGTTCAAAAGTGTTTTTGGACCGTGGTGAACAGGTTTTCTATGCTCTGACTATCCGAATATTCTATTTATGAAGAAGGAATCCTACCTCTAAAAGGACGTATTAGAGTCATATCCGGAAACAATGAACCACCATAAAGAGTAATGCATACTGTACATATGCTTATAACTGTACTATTGCATGAAGGTGGGCTAATGTTTGTGTTCTCTAATCAAGTTTTTCTACAGCAATGCTTCATCTTCCCATGTATTCTGTGCGTTTTCTCAGGCTGTGGAGTCTCAAATCAGAAGTTTCGGCCAGACCCCATGCCAGCTCCTCATCGAGCCGCACCCACCTCGAAGCTCAGCGATGCAAGTGGTGAGAAGGCACTCGTGCACACGTTTCTATCATTCGTGCACACAAGCACTCTGTTCCTGGCATGTTCTCTTTTTTACCATCTTAAATGTCAACTCTTGTCTTTTGGTTATCTGTGCTGTCTGACGAAAAGCAAGTCTTTTCTATTCAGCAATACAGTCGTGTGTGTACGCTGCATGTGTAGCGGTCACACCTTAAACGATGCTCAGTAGGCAGGTAGTCGTGTCTTCATGACAATGACAAACCAGTCAAGCGGGAAAATGGAAATGTGAAAGACAAATCATGTGAAATAAATTCTTGTACATGCTGTATTCTATATAATACTTTTGGGATATCTGCAGGACACCTGAAAACCTCAATATTGGTATTTTTTTGTATAACACCTTCAATAGAAGTCAGATAGCATGAAGTATTGATATATTTGACGCAACTCTAATATGGCCAACATGCCTGTGCGCATTTTAAGAATATTTTGTCATTTTTCATACGGACTATACAATTTTCAAAGCTTTATTTCAGATATTCCTCTCTTTCTCACGCTTGATAGGGGAAATATGCCTATCCATATTTTAACACATACCACTCATTGGATGATAAATACTCGACACAATCATGATATTTCCACAGTCATTTCTTTTTTTTTTATTGCATTTTTATTCAGCAATACACCTTGGGCATCTCTGTGTAGAGTTTGCATGTTCTCCCGTGCATGCGTGGGTTTTCTCCGGGTACTCCGGTTTCCTCCCACAGTCCAAAAACATGTTAGCTTCATTGGCCACTCCAAATTGTCCATAGGTATGAATGTGGGTAGGACCAAGGAATGCAAGTGTATATTAATTGGAAGTGATGTTTTTTAAAAAAATTTAACCAAATATATGGGAAATATCATAGTGAACAATGCACTTGGAAAGTATGTCTGAATTAGGTTTTATTCTTATGACTTCATGGTATCTTTGGTTTTTTTCCAAGATATTTTTTGATGTATTCTTTTTAGCACCCTGAGATGCACGCTTGCACGTTGATGTTTGGAAGTCATGAAGCTGCTCGTGTGTATTTCTCTTTTCCAAAGTGAGCTGCAGCACATTAGCCTGCTGACTTGGACGCCGAGCAAAGGCCAGCGCACAGTGTGAAGTGGCCACTTTTAAGGGCTGCCTGTATGTGATGGAACCTAAGGCCCCTGGAGTCCTTATTAGTGTGGTGTCCCTGTGGTGCTGACAGCTGGACGCGGAGCACCACACACACACGCACACACACACACACACGCACACACACACACACACACTGGAGCTAATTCAAAGGAGATGTTTGTCTTTTAGTTCAACATTAATGTGAACCCTTCCTACATATTTCTCTTCTCTTCTAACATTCTCTCTCTCATCTCTGCCGTGTTACTGCTAATATTACAATCACTGTGTCAACTTAGCTGTCTTGCACACACGCACACACACACACACACACACACACAGACAGCGGCTTGACTGGATCTTTGATTGATGTTAAACACTGATCTGACTCCTTTTTACACGCTAAATGCTGCTCAGGTCAAACTCAAGATGCTTCCACAGACACGCCTCCACCTTGTAGCTCAGGGCTAATGTCATTGTTTCTGGAGCCACATCTTCAAAAGCTAAAGACTGAAGGCCAAGAAGCACTATGTCCAGTCAAAGATTTTCCAAATGACAGGAGTGCTTGGCCGTTTTTTGTTTTTTTTTTGGGAGGTGCTGTAAAAATGCGAGGCCAAGCAAGCTTCTTCTTAAGGATCTACTGCCAAAAAAGGAACTCCTGCAAATATTGTAGTCCAAGATCTCCTACATGACTGGGATACTATGCCCTTTTTCAGAGGAATCTGATGATTTTCTTCTGGGCCAACTTGTCATCTAATCTTTGTTCTTGTAGTGACATCATTGCTAACCTGCTCTCGTAACTTTCTGTCTTTTTCTTTTCTTCCTTCCGCCGCTTTCCATCCCGTTCATGTGGCACACGTCCATCCTTGGTCATGTCTCTCCTTCAACAGTATCTTCTCCTGCAGACGCCGCTGATGTTCACGGAGCAGATGCAGCAGGACGTCATCATGGTGCTCAAGTTCCCATCCAACTCTCCTGTCACTCACGTGGCCGCCAACACGCAGCCAGGCCTGACGGCGGCCGCCGTCGTCACCGTCACAGCTAGCCGCGTCTTTGCTGTGAACAAGTGGCACGGCCTGTCAGGTGAGACATCGTCGTAATGGAGAGAAAAGCGTTTTCGCAAATGTAGTTGTTAGCCAAGTTTTTCTTCAATATATATAATCATTCCTTTTTATTTCCGAGACAACCACTCGCCATAAGCATTCCTACTGTATGTACAGTATTACATATTTATTATTTCTCCTCTTCATGTGTATACAAAGCCAATGAAGCCCCACAAGCAGGGATTTATACTTGCTTGTGGTTATACTTTAAGTCCCAAAGTATTCAGGTCCGGTCTGGCGGCCATTGCTTTAGGGGACTTAGGGGACTGCGTCACCGGGTGCGGTTGAATCAAATGTGACAGTCTTAGCAGACATCAGCCTCTTCCCTTTCACAACATTGGCCAGAAACCTGTGATATTCCTGCCATATTGCTTGTGAAGGCTGACCAGTTGGAGTCATGTGACATGGTGGCCTGCCTGCTGCCACCCAGCTGCCTTTCTTTGTAAGATGAAATAAAATGTGTATGAGGACATGTGGGCGCACCAATAGATGAACATCTTTTGATGGAGAGGCAGTCCAATGCTGTGGGGCTTGTCAATTGACATTGACGGCAATCTCAGCGCAGGGAGATTTCAAGATCACAGGCCCCAAACCGAATACTCGTCCCACAATGTGGTGTTTATCAGTACAAAGTCCCGACCCCAGTCAAAATGAAGTCGACCACTTGTACGACTCCTGCTTGAGGACTATAAGTGTGTGACTGTAATGTTTCCAATACAGCATCCTGCCCGGCAAGACCCCCAGTAATAAATTCCGGTAATAATAATCCAATCTGTCTTTTCCCTCCTCCCCTGACAGGTCATCCCAGCTCAGCTGTGCAGGACCAACAGTACCAGCTTCCCGTGGAGATCGACCCCCTCATTGGTACGCCGTTAGCGCGCACGCTGTGACATCATGGAGGTCATACCTGCATGAAATGATCTTTCCTTTTACTCTAGCTCAGTGGTTCCCAAACTTTGTACAATTACGTACCCCTTTCGACATTTGACCTGAAGCCATGTACCCCCCACTCCTGCACACTTCAAAAACATGAACCTTATTATGCTTATGAACTTGAAATATTGAAGATAATTTATTGGTTCATTCATGTTATAGTCATTGTGGGTGACATTAGAATAAAGTTTCTCATGAGCTCCGATAAATAGATAAGTTATCATTCATTTTCTACCGCTTATCCTCATGGGGGTCGCGGGTGTGCTGGAGCCTATCCCAGCTGTCTTCTGACGAGAGGCGGGGTCCACCCTGGACTGGTGGCCAGCCAATCCCAGGGCACATATAGACCAACAACCATTCCCACCCACATTCATACCTATGGACAATTTGGAGTGGCCAATTAACCTAGCATGTTTTTTTTATCCTCTCTGATGTTGGCATCCTTCCCATTCCATCCATTTCATTAGCATAGACTTCATTGAAGCTTGGCTATGGTTTAAGTCTGCATATTCATTTCATAGCAAATAGAAGGGGACAGCTGACCAATCATGTCAAAGCTTTGTTTATCATTGATGTCTGTTAGAACGAGAACATTTGCCAACATTGTCTTATTGTTGTATGAGCAACAGGTGCTTGTTTTTGGAAATATCACCTAGTTTGGGCTGCATGTGTGCCCCAGGAGGTGCACCTGAATGCACCATTTTAGAAAAAGCTGGAGCAGCACTGACAGCAGTTTGCTAGTTTTGATCCTGCTTGTTGAGCATGAAGTGTCAAGATCTGACTGGAATCTTTCCATGGTGTCCCAAGTCTAAAAGAACCACTACCCCTTTCTTAATAGTCTCTGAAATACAGCAATACATACAACCGTCAATAAAGCCTCGTTGTGGGGATGAATTGGATCACTCATATAAAGGACATCTTCAAGATGAAACACTTCATGCACAAAGTCATTCACTTGTTTCTTGATATGATGCTCACAGAGCAAGGAACAACTTGCCGCTGTGTCCTTCCCGCTGTGCGCTCCTCACACTGAGGCGTTCAGGCCCACTCTGAGTTTTGAGTATGAGACGCCAATAGTTGTTTCATTTTTATTCACGTACCCCCATGGCAATTGACGTACCCCACTTTGGGAACCATTGCTCCAGCTTTGTGCATGAAAGAGTGTGTCCTGGACTGCAGAGCCGTGTCCTGACTCGTCATGATGTAGGCCCTGCTTCTGCGCCATTTGCATGCAAATTGGAATGCAATGAGCTGTGAGCCTAGGCCCACTATTTCATCATCAACACCCCCACCTTTGTCCTCCATCCACCTCATTCGCTTCTCTGCATCCTCTTTGCTTTAAATCGAGCGCAGGGAGACGACGCTTGTCAGCAGGAATGAATATGAATGCGGTAATAATGCACGATTGAGAATACGCTATGGACGGGCTGTCAGGACAAATATGGCCGCCTCTCTTCCTTTACGACTTGTTGTTGATGAGGAGGAGAGGCTGCACTTGTGATGTTTGTGATGCACTGGAGGAGACTTCTTCCTGTTTCTTGTCAAACACAAATGTTAAATAACGCATTGATTTACCCGAAACGCTCAGTTTGAAAAGGAGTTATGTAGGAAGCACAAATCCAAGGAAATACAGCTGGAATAGGTACAGATTCTGGAAGATCGAGACAGTTTTCTGTGTGGGTTCTTGTGTGTAGCTGCTCTATAAGAGACCACAACTCAATTCAAAGGGTGGAAAAATGAGCATAATAGGTCCCCTTGAAAACTCCACAGCCATGTGTTGCTGGGCCCTGTTTCTGTTTTTTATTATTGTGTGTCTTCCTCTATCTCCCCTCAGCCAGCAACATAGGAAGTCACCGGCGGCAGATCTCGGACCTTCTCGACCAGAGCATTCAGATCAGCTCGCAGTGTTTCATGGTGACGGCCGACAACCGCTTCATCCTGCTCTGTGGCTTCTGGGATAAAAGCTTCAGGATCTATTCCACAGACACAGGTACCAAAAGCCTGTAACTATGATGCAACTATTGTATGTCACATCAACACAGATTTAAAATTCCTTATCCTGGACACAAACCTTAATTTTTCCCCCATTAATCACCCAATTAAACACCCAAAAGTCAGCTGTGAAAACACGACAGATGCTACTCGTTACCTTTACTCTAGCGTCATCCTCAGGACACGCACACAGCAGTATCGCCACGATGATCATGGAACCGCTAACTACCAAGCCTTTACATGATACAAGAAAGATAAGGATATTTGTCTGCCATCAGCACTCTCATTCATTAGCAGTATCACATTTTACAAGGACATGTTTTCGAAAGCAGCAAAAACGCTCATTTTAACTGCACAAAACAGCACAAATGTAGCACAAAAAAAATGACACTTTGGTTCAATTCAGAACATGTCTGGGGGCTGGTTGACCGATGTGATAAACTGTAATAAGTCTAAAACAAAAGCAGCGCAAATGTTCATTTTAATTGCACAAAACGGCACAAACGTAGCACAAAAAATTTGACTATTTGATAGATATATGATAAGATCATATCTGGCGAGGGAGCGGCAGTAGTGTGTAAATTCAACACAAAAGGTATTTGTGTAATAGTGAGAACATTTTTCTTGAAAAACAAATACTACTTGATTCTCTTACAATTCTAAAATGGTCAACATTATTGTGATATTTGCCAAAACAAGGGTAATTGTTCTATCTCATTGAAATTCATAATATTAATTGTTCTTCTATTAATTCTTCTATTAATAATTCTTCATCATACTGAGAGCTCTTTCTAGTATTTGGCTGACTTTGTTGGCTTCCCAGATATAGATAGGCGCACACACAGACACACACACACAGAGACACACAGTAGGTCAGGGGTCCTAAATGAAACTGTCCACAGCTTCATATCATTTTTGCTCTTTTCTTTTTCTGCTGGCACTCACAAACCACTTGGTGAGGGTGCGTGCGTGTGCGTGCGTGCGTGCGTGCGTGCGTGCGTGCGTGCGCGTGCTTGCGTTTGTGTGAGGATGGCTCTATTGTTTTGCCACCACACGGGTGTACAAGTGGAGCGCAAACAACAGCTGCCACCATGAGTCCCTGAAGCCCCCGAGTCTGGGTTAAAAGGCGGTGGGGGTGTTCCTACTACAATTCCAAAAGAACTGATTGGTACTCAAACGTGGCAGCAAACATGTAGCAATTTACTGTGGGTTTGGGAGCGTGGGAGAGAAAGTGATTTGACAAACTTACGTTCTGGTTCATTTAACTGTAGCCTTGTAAATTCTGATTTATTTGTGGAATATTTTTTATAGTATTCATTTCACAAAATATTAAAATATATGTGAATATTCTTAAAATAATTTAGATTTTTTTCTAAGGAAAAGACATGGCTTCTATATAGCTTGTATATTTTCAAGGAGAAATCAAAATATCACTTTATTCTCTTGATCTATTTTTCTGTTGAATAATATGTCTTATCATAATACTAATACTAATAATAAGACTTGATTCCTGTGGCATTCTGAAGTTTTTTATTTAAAAGAACCCCTATTTGCATAATCACCATTTTTTTTCTTGTACTTTTGAAAACACCAATTTATTGTTATGTAATTATTTTCTTGTGACTTCATTGTGGTAATACATTGTAAACATGTACACATTTTTTTTACATTTGCAATATGGTGACTATGGTTTCTTTCTCCAGTGTGGTTTTATGTATTTAAACTCCTATACTACAACTTCGTTTTTTAAAATATGACTTTACAAAATGAATACTGTGACTTCAAACACATACGTAACTCTTATGGAAAATATAACATTTGTAGAATAATAAGAGCCTTACTAAGCACTTGTTGCTGGGCAGAATATGTGCACGCAGTCATCCTGTCGCTGTGTTTATCAAGATGTCAAACATTTTTCACAACTTTGATTTCTCTCCCCTTTCACTCCTTTCTTCCTCCTGTCTTTGCTATTAGTTTTTTTATTTAAAAAAAAAAAGTCAGCCATCTTTAATCACCCTTCTTGCACACACACGGCTCAATTATGCCGCCATTCTATTTTTATGTTTTTGACACAATTGTCAAGCGTTGCAAAGCACGCAGTGTTTGACTGCAGAGGTCACACTCTGGGCAGCATAATGAGGATTAAGACAGGAAGACGGCGGAGCTGTGGTTGGAAAATCTGACAGCAATTAGCCTCTTTATACACACACACACACACACACACACACACGTGGAAGCGGAATAAATATTTATTCTTGTATGTGAAAGACTAAAAGTCTGTTCAGCTGCGTTGATGTTGTTGAGCAAGCAGACAGATGATGACGTCTCAATCAGATGTCACTCTTATTACGCTCAAGTGCCACAACATTAGGTAGACCATCAAAACCGAAATACCACATATAAAGATAACAGAGCTCACTTTTGATTGACACTAACAATACTGTATGTTTATTTTTGTGCTTGTGCTTTACTATCACTTTACCAAAACATTTTAAAAATTGCAATTTTTCATCGTCCTAGGGCCGGTTTTACCATTTTTACAGATGTTGCATTGACCAGTCATTAATGCTTACATGGAATGAGTCTGGAAAATGCTTGTTCATAGCATACCATAAATGAGTTCTTTTGTGTTTTCTGTCAGGCAAACTGACTCAGATTGTCTTCGGGCATCGCAACGTGGTGACATGTCTGGCTCGCTCTGAGCCACACATCGGAGGTGACTGCTACGTCCTGTCAGGCTCCAGAGATGCCACCCTGCTGCTGTGGTACTGGAATGGCAAGCTCAACAGCATTGGAGACAGCCCGGGAAGTAAGTACCTACACACACACACACACACACACACACACACACTACAGAGTTATTATCGTGTACTTGTTGTAAAACTAGCAGGCTACGTGAAGGAATCTTTCAATAAAATCCGCAGCATTAAATAATGCAGTTGGGGTATTACCCTACCCAAAAAGCTGTCATTTAACAATCAGCAGAAGCAGTGACATTACGAGACTAATCGACACGGCAACAGAAAAAGAGATTTTTACAGGACTTTGCATCACTTCAGAGCCGAGCTTGTTTTGACACTTCAACTTGACCTCTCCATTTTGCCAACATGTGTGCGTGTGTGTCTGTCTGTCTGGGGGTGAAAGTGAAGGCCACTTAACGACGTTAAAAACATTGTTTTTTGGGGGGGGGGTGCGGTGTTCATTGGCCAGTTCTCCGCCATACGAGCAGAGAGGTCGTGGGGTCACTCTGGTCGATAAAAGTGAAAAATGTGACGTGGGGTTGGGGGGGTGTCCATCATAACATATGGTATTAGCCACCATCAAAGCACAGAACACACACACACACACACACACACACAGATCAGTCCTCCACGCTTCTCATTTGCTGCAAGAACATGTCAACTAATAGATGATATAGATCATACCTTACTAATACAATGTAATATATCACTCATGTTGTCTTTTACCAACATTACCACAAATAACATCTTATATTTCTAGTACTAAACTTTGTCATTAGATAATTAAATAGTAAGTATGAGTAGTTGAATCGTTATAAATGATTGAAACTTGGCACGGTGATTGTAATCGAATCACATATAAGGCAGTATTCATTCATTTGAAATCTGTACTGTATCTATATGTATATAGATATATATACTTATAGATGTATAGAGAATACTTTTTAAATGATCATTTATGACTTTGGGCTAATGATTGCCACATTTTAGCATCATACAATTCTTAAATTGCATTGGGGGCTTTGTTTTAAATCATTGTCATTGTAATAAAATGTTGGACAATAAACAACCCATGTTTTGTTTGTTTCATGCTCAAAAAAGTTTTTTATTTGATGTTATTGCATCAAATACTCTGGATGTCCGATATTGGCATAACTGATGTGCCCATACTGCCCAACTCTCAATTTCAATTATCCAATAGCGATATGTGTAACATGATGTACATTTCCCCACTGAAGGACAAATAAAGATATATCTAATCTAATGACATATCTCCCTTGGTGGAATGAACACATAGTATGTGTAGTGAAGCTAATGGATGGAGCATCAGCAATTAGCTTGTCAAGGTGGCTAATTGTACAACATCTAAGAAGTACTTGCCAGTAGGCTTGGTCTGTGACATTTCTTTTAAAAGTCAACAGATTAGCCATTTCATGTGTTTTGACCATCAAAAAGCCCAGGGAAGAAAATCAAGTTTCATCCTTTTCATGTCGGGCTATCTGTGGCGGAGCCAGAAATGTTTCATTGGGGTGGCCGAGGTGAAAAAAAAAATCCCTTATTTGTTCATTTTATTGCCAAGTACAACTAAAGGTAGATTTTTACAAATATCAGGATGACAACAAAAATATATTGTAAGAGTGTAACCTTGCTTTTCTTGATAATAACAAATCATTTGGGTTCTTCCATCAATAATGGCATTGTACTGCAAAAATATTGTTTATTTTTATGTTTATCTTTTGCTATAATTTGTCTTTCAAAAAGCTGAAGCACTTATTCTCCACCACCATTATTCTCGACCATCACATACTCTTCATGAGGTCGCATACACTCGCACACACTCCTCAGTGGATGAAAGCCGGACACAAAATATTTGTCAGGCAACACTGGCCTCTGCTGGTCGTAGCCAGAAATGGCAGCACAAATACACCAGCAAGATGCCAAATAAAAAATTGTATTGTCCAACATGAATCCTTCTACGTGTGTGTCTTCCAGCAGAGTTCATCACACCTCGAGCCATCCTGACGGGTCACGACTGCGAGGTGACGTGCGCCAACGTGTGCGCTGAGTTAGGCCTGGTCATCAGCGGCTGCAAAGGTGAGACATTCTTCTTTAAAAGAATAATAACCAGAGTGTTAAATATTTATTTTGATATATTCTAGACCAGGGATCAGCAACCCATGACTCCAAAGCCGGATGTGGATATTGGCCTCTTTGTTGTGGCTCCCTTTGCAATGCTTCAATCTTTTTTTTAACACCCGAGTGGGGAAAATGCACATCTTTGTAATGAGTCGTGTGAGACCATGAACGCATCCTGGCTGAGTTCTGACTGGTGATCGAATGAGCACGAGGAAGGCAGGGGAAGTCAGTGTTTGGCTACCTGCGTTGGTTAAGATGTGGATATGTCAGTGATCATCCCTGCAAAAGCCGTACATAGTAGGCTTCGAGTTTTAACTATATGTGAGGATTACAATACACTATGTGAGGATAACCTAACAGTATATCAAAAATGTGGTTCTTTTTGGACTAAATCGGTCCCAAGGGTGTTTTAGTTTTTTTTATTTGTATTTATTCTATACACTTTGCAAAAGAAAAACAATCAAATAAAAAAGCCTGTTCAAGTTTTTGCACAAATAGCGTTTTTTAAATAGAATTGTGTAGTGAAGCCTGCTTTTTTCCCCAAAGATGTCGGTCATGAAGTGATGTGGTACACATGGTGGGCTCATAGGTAGAGGTGGTATCACTAAGACGCAACTTGAAAAGCGAGTGTTTGAGTGGAGGGCAAATAAGGGTGCTGATAAGCACACCAGGGACAAATATTACTCTTGTGTTACTTTCAGAGGGTCTGTGCCTGATCCACACCATGAACGGGGACCTGCTGCGCACCCTGGAGGGCCCCGAGTGCTGCACGCGGCCCCGCCTCATCCAGGCATCCACGGAAGGACACTGTGTGGTCTACTATGAGAAGGGACACTTTGCTGTCTTCAGCATCAACGGCAAGCTGCTGCGCCACATGCAGGTGGAGGACAGCATCAAGGTGAGGCATAAGGGAGGCCCGGGGTGTTGGGTAGGAAGTCACTTGATTAAAGGCTTTGCATTTGCTTGCCTTGGGGGCGGTCAACTCCACATGTTTTCACATAGGACAGGAAACCTTTAATTCACACTGCTTGTTAACTGGCATTGAGCATGCAGCTCTGTGCCATAAAACATTCCAGGGTTGTCCTCAGACAGCTACGCCCCGACCCTTTGTTTGAGCTCTGGCCTGGGAAATGTAAGCTGGTTCTGACTGAACACTGTGTGCCTGCTACCAATTAAGGAACTGCTGGCTGTTAACCTGCTTGCTGCTACGACACACAACTCCTAACATGTCAGCCATGACACATGATCATAGGCAATCAAACAAAAGAAAAAGTGAAAGTAAAATACCTTTCTTCCAGGGCTCACATTGTTGACATCCTAAGACCACTGTTAGCTGTTTTATACGCTATTTTAAAATTGTACCCTATGCACTCTATTTTCGTAGACCAGGCGCACCTGCCCGGCGCCGCGCCTATGCCGCACCAACAGGGTGTGGCCAGCACAGTTTGCAGTTTTTCTAATCAGTGCAGTGTGGCGCACCCATGCTTCCATCCCTGTGGCAAGTGGCATAGAGGAAGGAGAGAAGGTGTGACAGGGTTTAACACAGTTTAATCTTAAGTAATCAAATGATGCCTTTTGTTGCCTTTAATTGCGCAGGACCCACTGGACCGGGCATCAGAGGCCATAATGCGCGGCACCATGTAGATGACCTCTGTTCCTGACAGTCACATGAAACAGGCATCGTGCTTGTGATTCACCTGCATTCATGCTCTGCCGTGGCTATTCTAGGGACCTCCTCCACATCGTCGCATGTACTCCATCTTTTCAGATCATGTTAAGAATAAAGATCGTGACCGGCTCTACACTAGGGCAAGTGGACGCAAGGGGTGCTTGTTCTCTTGTCTCCCCAAATAAAAGTTTTAGAAGTGAAAACTGACACACATGACAGACTAACTCATGTCTCATCTCCGTGGCCGGGTTGCGTTTGCTCTCCTCACTAAATATCCAATCACTGTGGACACCTCCCCTGGCGCTCTGTCACGCCCATCTCGGCGCAGCCCAGTCTACCAAATTGACTGCGCTGGACCAAATTACCACTGCGTGGGTGCGTCACACTCCAACATCCTGCGCCACGAAATTAGAGCCCTAAGATCATGATCATAAGGTAGACTGACGTGAAGGAGGAAACAAATCAAATAAATTAACTGACTTTGGTGCCATAGCTGGACTCGGCAGGAACATTTGTTTCATCAATTAGTAATTTCCTTCCTATATACATATATAAATTGTGTTTTTTACCTTTCATACTTATTTATTTTACTAGCATAGAGTAATAGAGCATAGAGCATGAATCCTTACATTTATTAATGCAATAAATGGCCAATTTAGCCCAGTATGGCTAACTTTTGTCTGCACACACTGCTACACTTGGCTACACTTAAACAAACTGTAATGCCCTTGTTTGTCATTAAGAAAGATGTAGTCACCCGTGCATTTCCAATTGGATTATTAATGTAAGCTGCCCTTATTATTAGTCAGGATGTGGCATACAGTGCTGTTATTTTGAAGACCGGAAGTGTGTTGAGAATGCCTCTTGACTGTGAAATGAGCTTGGTATCCCGTTAGTGAGGAGCTGCCGTCATGAATTTGTGCTATGTTGGGGTCCTTCTCCTCATGAGAGCGTTTCATTCACATTATGTCAATTTCTGCCAGATTTGTCGTTCAACTGTAGATTCCTATTATTCCTACTATTGGCAATTCCACCTGTAATGTGGAAATGATAACTAAATATGGAATAAGCAGGGCCTCTGTTGGTTGCATCCCAGTAGTGCACTTGGTTTTGACTCCTTCAGGGCGCTGTTAATCGGCAACCTTGTCAAACAGCGTTAAGATTCCGGCATTTCTAGCCGTGGTTGTGACAGTCATCTCTCCTTCCTTACCTAGCCCCGTGGCTCCACCTCTTTGTTTTTTTACTGCACGGGTGAACATTCCAGAATCAATCTTGTGGGGGGCCCCTCCCCTAGTGGGGGTTCAGGAGAGAGTGAGTTTGTCCGGTCCTTGCCGCGAGCGCATGGAAGATGATTTGGGGACGAGCAGATGGAAAGATGGACTGAAAGCCCAGCAGAGACCAGGTCTTAGGTCGCCATTGTGATGGGACAGCAGAGTCATGTGACTGATGGAAGGAAGCACTGCTAAGCTTCCACGTAAGGGTGGGAGGGGCGTTAACAGCACCATAAATCCAACTTTCTCAACCTGGAATACAACTGAAACGTGGGCGTTTCATGTAAGGGAAAATACGTTTCCTCTGGAGTCATTTTGAAGTCATAAGAGCCCACAAGGCCATCTTGGCTTCCTGCCGAGCAACCGAGACGTCCGCCATCCAAGGACAGATTTATAGTCGCGCCCCTGCGGCCTCCTACCTGGGCCAGTCATGGACTCCATTGCTTCATTGGTAAATCCATTCCAAATAATAAGTGGGGGGATGAAGCAACATCCACTCCAGTGACCTCAGTAAGCCAAAATGGAGCCAAAGAAAGCTGAAGCTTCATGAAGTTCAGAAACCCTCTTGAATTCAACAAAGAAGTCATGGCATAACAGGAAGAGGACATACTGTAACGTGTCTTTGCCAACAATCGAAGATACTATGTTCATTCATCATTAATTTGCATTTATAGAGAAACCTGTTGTTTGGGGGGGGGGGCATGTGCTGGTTTGATTTATGTTTACAGCCCTGTGGGAGGTAATCGAGCTAGCTTTTTTCATTGTATTTTTTCTTCCATCTGATATCTGATCCACCCTGACCTCTTTAATTTGTGTTGTAGCTTGGAGACTGGTAAAAGTGGGATTTTTGCAAACTGTAAAAACATGTTTTGTGTTAACATTTTTGAGAGTCACTCGCTGTTGACAAGATAGATGGGCGACAGAACTGACTGCTTCCACAGAGACGCATCATCATTGCACAACAACGATGCCCACACATGACGTCCACATACAAACAGAGCGAATGGACATTCTAACAGTCAGTCATGACCGGGTGGCGGCAGAACTCTTCATTTCAGAAATTCGGCACAAAAAGAAGCCTGTGGTGATTAAAGGATAGTTCAGGTTTCATTTCTCGTCATTGAATGGCGTTTTGATTCGACACACATGTTGGCTTTTTTTTCTGCCGAGTCTTGTCGAGGCCACCTGCAAGACATAAAAGCGTCTCGTCATGCGGCTGAGTGATTTGTGATCCACAGACGAGTAAAATGTCAGCCTCGCAGCAGGAAGACATGTTTGTAGCAAGCGGGGAAGACTGACAAGACAGCCAGCTGTATATAATTGTGTTTTTTAGCAACATGCTTGTCCCTTGCAGGCGATGCTGCTGAGCCGTGATGGCCAGTATCTGCTGACGGGCGGCGATGGAGGTGTCATCTCGGTGCTGCAGGTGCACGACCTCCGGCGGATGTTCACATATCCTGGCTGCGATGCCGGCATACGCTCCATGGCCATGTCACATGACCAAAGGTAAGCACATGATAGCAGCTTATACGGATGTATAAGCTGCAAGGTTTAAGGTTTTAGAAAAAAAAATAGCGGCTTATACACCGGAAATTACGCCAACTTATGTTTTCATTTTTTTATTACTACTTTTCGCTGTGGGCCAATAAAAGACAGCCCTGGGCAGCACTTTTGACACCTCTGAGCGAGTAGGAACGCTGGCAACTTATGAGATGCATAGCTCTTTAAAATCAATCATGTTCTTGCTGTGACAATAACAGTGAGGCTGAAACACATCATGGACAAGTGTTGACCTGTGATGTTTGGGCCTTTTTGGGTCATATATCCCTTCATATCCATATGTTCTTGTTGTGTTTTAGAAGTGTGTGTGTGTGACATTGGGATGAAAAATTAATTGTGTACCTGTGTGGCTGGACACAGGTGCATCATCACAGGCATGGCGTCGGGCAGCATTGTGCTCTTCTACAACGACTTCAACAGGTGGCACCACGAGTACCAGACCAGGTACTGAGCCAGGAACAGGGACAGGTTCTGATGGTCGACGGGGCAAACTGTGGCTCAGCAATGTTGAACTTCCTCCTGGCACCGCTTTGGAATCCACACCGACGAACGTACACACAGAAGAAGTTATTTTTTGAAGGGCAGAAGAAAAGCCACAGATCTTTTCTATAAGACCATGAAGAAAGCTTTCTATCTTTTGGGGCTATTTGTGCTTTAAAATTCTATTTTTAGCTGTAAGAGTCTATTTTCCACTTGATGATCCAAATGTTTGTGTAGAAGGCTGAATGTTTGATCGGCGTTTCATAATATAGTCATGTGGCTAGAAAGGCTTAATGTGTTTTCAAAAAAAAAATTTTAAAACTTTGTTCCTTATCTTCTAAGTTCCTGCACCACCTACACTTAGCTTTCTTTTTTTTTCTTTTGTTGGGAACAGTCTAAAATGCGTCCTCTCCTTCAGCAGCTGCTGACAACCAAGATCAGGAAGGACTTCCTGAAGTTGTATGTCACAGGATCACACTGTCTTCTCTAATTGGGGAAAAAGTTCCTTTGACCTTTTATGAAGTTAGCGTCTGCAGCCAACAGATAAATGGACAATGTTTGCTTTTTTTCCCAGATTAAATGGAATTTTCTAATGTGATGTGACTGTTGACTTGCTATTTCACAAGTACGAAACTCAGACATAATACATAGGCACGTTTATGATACACATGACAATTGTCAGTAAAAATGAAATCATGAATGATTGAAATCACTGTAATTAAAACAGTACCATGTACAGGTATCGCTGTGGGGAGATCCAGAGTTAGAGGGTAGGTATCTCAAGAACGGTAAGTCCTATCAATATGAAACCAAGCTCTACCCCGGAGAAGGGTTAGGGTTAGGGTTAGGGCAGGGGTCGGCAACTCAGTCTGCTCTCAGCAGTCTCCAGCAGAGTAAGACAAAGTACCTATTAGCCATGATTTCACCTTTAAAAAAACAGTATATGATAGCTCAGCACAATGGTCTCAGTCACGGTGTCATGAAAAAAACCCATCAAATAACACAATAGATTTAAAACAGACTAGGCTAGTTGTGTGGAAGAATAACTAACTTAAAACAAGTAATTTAACAGCTACTTATTTAATAGACAGTACCCCAAAGCACGCTGGGATAGGAAGAGGAGAAGTAACTGCTGATTATGATGTGGGCAAGGCAGGATGTCAATTAAGGGGCTCAATTCTTTAA
Organism: Doryrhamphus excisus; assembly: GCF_037039965.1. NCBI lineage: Eukaryota > Metazoa > Chordata > Actinopteri > Syngnathiformes > Syngnathidae > Doryrhamphus > Doryrhamphus excisus. The sequence continues at coordinate 22,899,131 of NC_136365.1, forward strand.
TTTCTTCTCCTTAATAAATTAGCTTTTATGTAACTCTTGGCTATGTTATCTGCATTATGTGTTATTTGTGTGCTCTCAACATATACCTGTTCGTTAAAACTACAGTATACTTTAAAAAGACGTTTGTGTATTTTCGAGGTGGCCACAGGAGGACGATAGAGGCTGATATCTATGTATGTCTCTCGCAGGCCACCGTACTAATCCGCCAGTAAGCGGTGACGTCACGTGAATTACAAATACATCAAATAAAAAGTAATTTTTATAGCACCTTACGAATTGTGCCCAAGGTACTTCAGAGGAGTATAAAGAATGCTTCCTTTAGTTATAGTGTGTCAAATTGTTGCGAAACATGACGTCACATCCACTTGTAACTTGTTTGCACTTCCTGGTTTCGTCTGGAACATGTGGCAGGCGATTGCAATTACGCTGTGTCAATCTGTTGTCATCCAAGCTAAAGTATCACAGAGGCAATGCCGTAAGTTCTTTATAAGATGTTTATTTAATGTTGGAAATGTTAAAAACGCAGAATTATCGCTGCTGTGTTAAAAGAACTGGCGATTTGTATGTTAAAGCTTATATTTCATATTCGCCCTCTGCTGGACATTCATCGAACTACTGTATGTAAAACTAATGGAAGTGATTGTTGAAAGTGTTTATTGACAATGCATGAGAATATATTAATTTTGTCTTGCTTTATTTTTTCAATTTTCGCCGGCATGTCTGTGAAGTAGTCTTGAAGTAAATGGTTCGTCTTGCAACAGCATTGTCTTCATTGGCTCCAGGTTAACTTGGTGTTGAGTCGTTCCAACACGCTGCTCGAGAAGACTAGAGTTGCCATACAAGCAATGCTACAAGGTCAGTATAAAAGTTTTAATTCATGTAGAACCACGAATAGTGGCGTTTTGCTTAAACAATAGGACAATCTACATTATATAAACGATGTCGAAGTTGACGAGCCGAAGCCGAGCTCGCCATTTTGTGGACAGAATTGGCGCGCATTATGGGGAGTCCCTAAAACAATGAGGAAGGACAGCGAATGACGAATGAAAGTGGGTCAATATAATGACTGCTCCCAACAGGAGGGCGAAGGACAGACGGTGTCATTCGCTGTCTTTCACGGATTGAGGAATGAGAATGAATGGTAACTGACTTCTATGTATATATGTACAAGTGTACATTCAAGCCTTTCAGTCGCCATACTTATGAATTAGGTCAAGGAATGACACGGTTTGCGGCCTTTGTTCTTTGTAAATGTGTGTCATTCTATATCAAAAATCTGTCATTCCCCATACTTAGATTAGATTAAGGAATGACACTGAACGCAGGCTTTGTTTTTAGTACATGTGTCATTCCAGATTACAAGTGTGTCATTCCACATATTTCTAGGTGGGAAGCAGGATAACGATCTTGTGTTTCACTGTGATTCAGGAATGAGAGAGAATTGTATCTCTGTAAATTTGTATTATTCCGTATTAAAAATGTGCCGATCACCATAGTTGTCATTTAGATCAAGGAATGATACTGGATGAGTGCTTTGTTCTGTTTAAACGTGTTTCATTCCGTATCAGAAGTGTGTCATTCGCCATCCTTGTGGGTGGCATGCAGGAATGACACCGTCTGTCCTTTGCCCTCCTGTCATTCGTCATTCGCTGTCCTTCCTCATTCGTTTTAGGGACTCCCGTTTGAAGTCACGTTGAAGCACTAATAGTGGCGTTTCGCTCCGACAATATACAGTATATAAACGATGTCGAAGTTGACGAGCTGAAGCCGAGGCCGTCATTTTGTGGACATAATTGGCGCGCAGCATGCTCGAAATAACGGAAGCAATTGTTTCAACCGGTTTTGCAATCCATAACATAATGTGAACGACTTGGGCCCAGATTGACACCGACTTATTAAAAGTATATTTCGCTACCCTCGTCATAGTCAATGACAACTGAAGCTAAAAGTGGTTTATTTGAAAATATTTCGTTTGACGTGAAAATCCCTTGATGTCCTGGTTACGTCGTGTGCATGCCGTGTTAAGTTTGTGTCGGAACCTGTTGCCATCAGAGGCGAGGCATCTGTTCGGTGAGTATAAGCCGCTGATTTGATCTTTGAACATCATTGTGACAACAGAAGAGAAAACACACTCATAACCCTTCTCCCCTATTTGGTCTATTTTAATGGCGACTAAAAAACTTACTTCTGAACACCGCATCATTACAATAAGTATTCAATGCAGGAATTGATTTTATAAAACTGAGTATTTCATTACAGCAACGGAATAGCAGCTAATCTTACAACTTCTGTTACAGATGAAAAGCCGCTTGTCGCTTAACAGCCCGTGGGATCCCTCTGCATCCATCTCAACATGAGCTCCAAATCGTCATGTGATGCCATAGGTTCTCCAGTGGACAGTTTCACCTATTGCACGCACAAGACGGCATTTTCTGGAGCTTCAACCTTTTGCGTCCCTCAGCAGTCGGTCGGCCCCCGGGGAAGGACTCATGTAATCGTGTTGGCAGACCATCAACAACACGGCATCGGCGTTCTTACAGGTAGGAAGACTTGTTCAAGTAAATGACGTGATGGCCTTCATACATGTAGCACAATAACACAGGATAAATGAATAGATGACAAAAGATATGCAATTCATACACGAGTGCCATGACTAATGGTTTGGCTGTAAAGGTTGCTCTGGCTGTTACAGTACAATGTTAGCCGGCCACATGGAGGTCATTATAATTGGCCTACATGTTTTCCCAGCTCTGACAACTACTCTCTTCTTAATCACCACTTGTACTCTTTGTAATTGCTCAAGGCTAAACCAACTGTAACACTTGTCTATATGAGTGGAGCATCTGTTGACAACAATGGAAGTATTATTTTGCAATAATCTAGTCATGTTAGTTCTTACAAATAATGTCACACTTTGTATAAGGAATGTTTTCCAGTATTTCCGGGTTACAATCAGTTGCAGTAATTTTAAGTGACCCCTAGATGGTGGAAATTCCCAAGTATAGTTGCAGTAATTTTAAGCGCCCACCAGATGGCTGAATTTCAGTTTAAGTTGCAGTAAGTTAAAGTGACCACCAGATGACGGAATTTCACAGTTTAAGTTGCAGTAAGTTAAAGTGGCCACCAGATGGCGGAATTTCACAGTTTAAGTTGCAGTAAGTTAAAGTGACCACCAGATGGCGGAATTTCACAGTTTAAGTTGCACTGCTTTTAGGTGACCACTAGATGGCGTAATTTCCCAAGGTAAATTTCAGTAATTTTAGGGTTAGGGGGTTAGGGTTAGAGCTAGGGTTAGGGCTAGGGCTAGGGCTAGGGCTAGGGTTAGGGCTAGGGCTAGGGTTAGGGGGCTAGGGTTAGGGCTAGGGTTAGGGCTAGGGCTAGGGTTAGGGCTAGGGTTAGGGTTAGGGTTAGGGTTAGGGTTACCTTGCATTATAAGGATGCTGACTTTGGAGAGGAATATTTTTCTCTTACCTCAACAAGTGACACCAAGGACAAGGATACCATTAAGGTGGTTCACATTGTTGAACCTCCTACAGTTACTCTGACCTTTACTGATGGGTACTGACAGTTCCTTTGAAAGTGCATCAGTAGCCTCGCTCCCTAATTCTGAGACCTCTGTCCATCCTGCTAGCAGCAGCTGTTCCTCTGGATCGCAGGACACACTGATCACACTTTCATCACCTGAACAGGTTACTCACCGTACACAGTGTTGGCCCACTACATTTCCTGTACCTAATTTTGCTTACGACACAGAGCTTGTGCTGGCCTCAGGAAATGAAGTTTTCAAGAAGGATGGAATTCAGCTCAACTTTGCCACAATCCTTTGCCTCCAGACATCCTTGAGAAGCTGGCTGAAAGCATCTTACCCCACTAGTGCGCAGTTTAACCATGTTGCTGAGGCACTGATTCAGAAGCATCCTTGCCTTAAAGAACCAGGGTCATATAATGGATGCTACGCATGGCAACAAAGACTAAAACATAAAATGGCCAGCTATAGATCTAAATGGAGAGGGCTAGGATGCCCTGAGCTTGATGTGAACTCTCTCAGAAAGAAGCGAGCATAGAGCATGAGAAAGCCCCTGCAAAGAATATCCAAAAAAAAAGCCAAGAAGGGCAGGCAGAGGTGAACTATTTACCTCCTCACCCACAAGGAGAAACAGAAGGAACTTTGGAGCTCCTTGATGAAGTAAAGAAGAGGAACAACTGCCAGGTCATCAGTGAGAAAATGGCAAAGACTTTCTCCATTCGCAGGCAGGAAGTTGCACCACAAGCACCACAAATCTGTGACATAAGAGACCGATGGCCGGCTCTTTTCGATGCAACTCAGGTTAATATTGTTTTATAAAATGGTTTGCAGTATGTGCTATGTCAGTCAATTTACTACATGAACAAATTGCACCTTTTTATTTGTATTTTATACAGATAAATGAAGAATTCAGAAGGATCACCACTGGTTGCCTTGAGAGAACATTCATGGCAAAACTGGACCAGTATACCCCAAAAATAATGGCACTGGTGTCCTCAAGAGGAGGAGATTCAGCACATAAAGAACATGCTGCTAGAGGTATAAATAAATGTAACAAGGTTCATTTCAAATAGAAAAAAAAATCACTTTATTTTTAGGAGGTGTTGATGGGTTAGTTAAATAAATATTTCAATCAATAAATCATAAATTCATCTTTTTAAAGATTGTTTCATTTTCTTGTATTATTTTATTTACAGGACCAGTCGGTAGAAAGTAGGAGAGAAGCTGCAATCCGTAGCCTAATCGTGTACCTGAGAGAACAGGAGGAGGATCTCTTTAAAGAACAGCTGCTAAGTAATCCAACACTTCAACTTCAAGGATTTAACCTGGGCAGTATTTAGGGGTGGCAGACTGAATGACTGGGTGCAACTGAATGATAGGAACCAAAATCAGGACCATCAGTGATATATTCAGGAAGTTTTGTGAAAAGTGAAAGTTTTCTACGTTTTATCAGAACTTTATGGGCAGCGTTTGTTTGTCAAAAGTATGTCATTAAAAATGTTTGTTTTGCTACTAAACAGCCATCCCCAAAGCCCACGTTAAATCCTGAAGTTAACCCAAGTGCAGATTCACTGTACATTATTCTTGTTTTTACATAAGACAAAAAACACTGATGTTGACTCTGATCTACTTATGCCAGAATGGTGATGAAGTGATGAAGATTGTTGTGAGCAGAGGGGCATCTGAACCAGCCAACGCAACAGCGGTGATTGAGGGAGCAGAAGTCCTGGATGGCCTGACTGTCCCAAGAGCATGTGCCTTGCTCATGGGACTAATGTATGCACTCAACCTGAGTTACCCAAAAGAGTTACCTGAAAAGCACTTTTGAGGTATTTCAAAAGATATTCCTTGAGCTGGATGCTCTGAGAGCAAGTCCCAAGGTAATGTCTCTAAAAGCTAAACTGCTGCACTGAAAATTAGGCTGCATTCTAATTTCACTGTTATGTTTAATGCAGTTTAATACAAGTCATTTCTTTGAAGGATCATTTTGAAGACTAGTTTGTCATTTTTTTTTTTTACTTTTGAGCTGTTAGCTGTCAATATTTAGACCTACATACATACGTACACATTTGATATATTCTGTGTTCTTTTTTGGAAGAAGTATGACTGCTATGTAAAATGTTTCAATATTCTTCAGGAAGAAATATGTATAATATGTAATATTTGATTTCATGTCTTCATTTGGAGCTCCTCCATGTTTATTTGATGGTAAACAGTTGGACAAGTTGGCCATTATATGCAGTGGTGGAGTGAGTACACGACTTCAGTACTTGAGTAAGAGTACAAATCCTCCTTGTCAAATTTACTCCACTACAAGTAAAAGTAGCTCTGTCAAAATGTTACTCGAGTAAGAGTATGAAATCAATTTTCTACTCGAGTAAAGTACAAATCCTTAAAATCTGTACTCAAGTAAATTTACTCCGTTACTTTCCACCACTGATTATATGTAATAAACAAGTTTGACCATTAAACTGACTGAACTGTATTTATGTTCATAAAATTAATGTTATTGATAAAAAAAACAATTGAGAAAACAATTTGAAATATTTGTGATGAGGAATGAAAAACAAATGAGCTGGAATAGCTTAAATTAATTATATTGACAACTTCATTGAACTTTAACCATTTTATTAAAATTGAGTTGGTTCACCTGAATTGAACTTGAACCATTTTATTAAAATGAAGTTGGTTCACCTTAATTAACTGTTTGCAGGATAAAGTAAATCATGTCGGTTGTCCTTAAATAACTTAGTTTCTAACATTAAAAGACTTGTTGGATTTACTGAAAGGTTTTAGTTGGAATTTCTTAAAAAGATTGACGCAAATTGTTACCTTCATTGAATTAAGCTGAGCCACTATATATTTTTTTAGAGTGTATAGAACAGAAATATAAAGTGCTTGTTGAATTGCACGTTGCTCTCCTGCCTAAGAATAAAAGATAAATGATGACAGAATTACAGACTTATGACATACTACAATAATGAATTAGCAGTTATAATTTGTGGCTACCCAACTATGTAAAAATGCAACATTATAACATACAATAGATAATAACACACAACAAATCAGCAGCAGTGGACAAGTTAAAAATGATCACAATCAGTGGCAACGGGTTTGATTTTCCAAAGTTGAAGATGCTTGGAAAATGAAGCAATAGTGGGTAGATCAGGCACTTGGTGTGGAGTTCCAAGAATTTGTCGCTCCGTAGGAAAAAGTTGCTTGACCAAAGGTCCTTCTCCTTAAAAGAACAGTGGGTTAGCACAGCAAATCAGAGACCTTTTCTCCAAAAATAACAGGTGGACGAGAGCTTGGATGACTCTGACCTATCTCGCTTATGGGCGGTACAAAGTCAAAGTCTTCTTTTGGAAGCCTCAGTCCTCCTGTGGGCGTCTCTTTCCCGAGTGAATGGTCTTATATGGTAGAAGCACATGCATGCAGAAGCCAACTTTTAACATACACTTGCATACTTGCACTTAAGTGCGTTCACACTGTGTACAAGCAGAACAGAGACACCTAGTGCCAAAAACGCAGAACTACAGCACACAGACTTCCCACAATGCCATTTTTCTTAAAGGGCCATGACGCACTTTCCGGAAACGATGGTCGCAACATTCAGATGAAGCACGGACGGCCGGAAGCCCCGCCCGGCACGCTATAGAGCGGTTTCAAATAAAAGAGGGACGGCCTGAGGGCAACCTGCTTCTTACGCACTTTGAAGAAAACTGAGCAAGTGTGAGTAGTAAGTACGCAAACTCTCTGTACTCTTTGTACACGCTATTAAAACATTATAATTGTTAAATGGCTTTAAGTGACCTTTAAACGGCATACATTGAGCTAGCTTAAGTAGCACACGGCCTTCAACTTCAGAGGCTCATATTCAAAAAACTAAAGCAGACAGCAGGCTGAATTCTATATAGTTTGAAAGCATATTGACTGCGCTTTCCCTCCTTTTTTTGTTTTACAGAACTCCCTTCTATGGCAGGAGGCTGGTCCACCGGTCACACCTGTAATTGATTGCAGCAGCTACTAACAGTGAACATGGCCACCTTGTGCCATGCCATTCTGCGCATGCGTCAGAGGATCGTTTGAGCTCAGACTTCCCAAGGCGAAGTTCGAGGGCGCCATGTTTTCACGGGAAGACGATGGAAGACGACGGAAGACGACGTGGACAGTCGTTTAACAAGGAAATTCATCGATGTGGAGCCATATGGGTAGGTCATATGCTTATCTGACTTGTTTTCTGTCACCTTTCCTGTTCCTGTTCAAGGTTTACGTCAGTGTCATAATGTGACATACGCGACGTTAGCATTAGCTTACCTTTAGCCTGCCAGCCAGCTAGCTAGCTAGCTAGCTAGCTCGCTATCAACTGCGAGCTGTTTTCGGTTGCAGAACAGGAGATTTTTATGTTTATTAAATGTGTAAGGATTCGTCCCTTTTATATATGTTATGTGATTATTTTGGCAGCAACAGTGTCCTCTAAGCCATGGGAACCGCGTGTAGCGCAAACATTTGTTGAAGTATGCTAGCGACCTGAGTCTTGTGGATACCGTCGGGGAGCGGGAGTTTTTGTTTGTGACAAGTATTCCATGGAAGTGAATTTTGGAACTTTAATTTCACCTATACACATACACGATCTCTAGACACCTGGGGTGAAGGACGCGCCACAGAGAGGCCGCCGCCGGGGTCAAGGTGGCCAACCCCTACAGAAGGTAACATTACAATATGTATATGGTTATTTGAATCTGGAAATGGCAGTTTAGCCTTTTAAGTTTTATTGATTTAAAGAGTTGGATAATGGAGTTCCTCAACGATATCCCGTTGTGAGGAAAAAGAGTTTTGTTTAGGTTAGGTTTCAAGACACAGATGAAAAATGTGTATTAACCCATAGATGCATAAGTGGGTCAAAAATGACCCAGTCAGGTTGTTTTCTTGAAATATCTTCATAATGAATTTTTTTTATCATTTCATATTCCAGTTATTCCGAAAAAAAAACATGTTTTTAATATAATACCATTCAAATTTTTAACTTACCTTTTATACATTTCAAGAAATATGGACTCTTATGGAAGAGTGTAGGGTCCAGTCACTCATGCATCTTAGGGTTAAGAACTAAGTTGATTTTGAGTGTTTTGTTTAAAAAAAAAAAACAAAAAAAAACCCAACAAATATTGTCAAGCAGCTTTGTCGTTTGGACTACTAACCATTGTGATGATTTTAGATTTTGTAGTTGCCATAATTGAAATGATTTCTCCATCCATTTAACAGAATGCTGAAGGATGTTGACGCTCAAGAATTTGGTCCCAACAGCTTAGACAAGGTAAGATTACAGTACAGCTGTTGAATGACACCAACATGGTTTAGTTATTCATTCATTTTCTATGTCTCTTATCCTCACTAGGGTGGGGGTATGCTGGAGCCTGATTTGGGGCGAGAGGCGGGGTACACCCTGGACCGGTGGCCAGCCAATCCCAGGGCACATACAGTACATCCGGAAAGTATTCACAGCGCTTCACTTTTTCCACATTTTGTCAAGTTACAGCCTCATTCCCAATTGTATTAATTTAATCTCTTACCTCAAAATACTCCATTATGACAATGTGAAAAAGTTTTTTTTTTTACTTTTTTGAATTTATTAAAAATAGAAAACAAAAAAATCACATTTACATAAGTATTCACAGCCTTTGCCATGAAGCTCAAAATTGAGCTCAGGTGCATCTTTTTTCCACTGATCATCCTTGAGATAATAACTGTCTATATAAGGTCCCACAGTTGACTGTGCATGTCAGAGCACAAACGCCAAGCATGAAGTCAAAAGAACTGTCTGTAGACCTGCGAGACAGGATTGTCTTGAGGCACAAATCTGGGGAAGGATACAGAAACATTTCTGCTGCTTTGAAGGTCCCAATGAGCACAGTGGCCTCCATCCCTACAGTGAAGCATGGTGGTGGCAGCATCATGCTGTGGGGATGTTTTTCAGCAGCAGGAACTGGCAGACTAGTCAGGATAGAAGGAAAAATGAATGCAACAATATATAGAGATATCCTGGATGAAAATATTGCTGCATTCATTTTTCCTTCTATCCTGACTAGTCGAATAATGGGGGCCACTGTGCTCATTGGGACCTTCAAAGCAGCAGAAATGTTTCTGTATCCTTCCCCAGATTTGTGCCTCAAGACAATCCTGTCTCGCAGGTCTACAGACAGTTCTTTTGACTTCATGCTTGGCGTTTGTGCTCTGACATGCACAGTCAACTGTGGGACATTATATAGACAGTTATTGTATATCCAAATCATGTCCAGTCAACTGAATTTACTGCAGGTGGACTCCAATTGAGTGTATAGTAGACACCAAACGTCCAGAAGGAGGCGACTGGCACACTAGTGTGGGAAGTCCATACCTGCATGAGGAAAGTGGAAGTCAAAAAATAATCATTCTAATAATACGATTCCCAATTAAGGGAATAAATCCCAGGTCTTTGGTTTAGTTATGAAATGTTGAATTAATTTCACAGGTGCCTCAACCTGTGGCTGTGTTGTGTTTTTGTGCACCGTCATCTGGAAGTAAATACAGCTTTAGTACAAATGCAGTGAAGCTGTTCTGGTTTGAAATAATGTTTTGTAGAAGATGTGTTAAGATCATTTCATTCAAAGAAGGCCATCTTAAAAAAATACTACACAATCATATTAGAAAAGTGGTGTAGGTGGTAGCTTAAATCATGTAAATATTACTTATAATTTGCTCCAAATGAAGTCAGGGAAAACTAGTTAAACAATCCTGAAAAGCGAGTACATTTATATGGATTTTGAAGTAGATTCAAAGGTAGTTTGGGGTCAAATTTACTAGCAAAGAGTACCTTTTTCATTCAAAAAAAGTAAATTTGACCAGAGTATTTCCCAAGGAAAAGTTGCTTGGGAATTGTGCGTGCAAATTGTTACCTAGCTTTTCTCAAGTAAATGGCACTCAAATTTTTTTTCAGTGTACTGCCCAGTGGACCGCGACCTCCTCCAGCTGTTTTTGGGAGTTCTTTTGTCTCTGGACTGCTCCATGGTATGCCTTCTGCCCCCATCGCCTTGCTTTTCCTTTTTTGGACTGCACTAATGAATACAGATATTCTGGCTGCCACATGAATTACATGTGCAGCATTCTCCATCCATTTAACAGAATACTGAAGGATGTTGACGCTCAAGAATTTGGTCCCAACAGCTTAGACAAGGTAAGATTACAGTACAGCTGTTGAATGACACCAACATGGTTTAGTTATTCATTCATTTTCTATGTCTCTTATCCTCACTAGGGTGGGGGTATGCTGGAGCCTGATTTGGGGCGAGAGGCGGGGTACACCCTGGACCGGTGGCCAGCCAATCCCAGGGCACATACAGTACATCCGGAAAGTATTCACAGCGCTTCACTTTTTCCACATTTTGTCAAGTTACAGCCTCATTCCCAATTGTATTAATTTAATCTCTTACCTCAAAATTCTACACAAAATACTCCATCATGACAATGTGAAAAAGTTTTTTTTTTTTACTTTTTTGAATTTATTAAAAATAGAAAACAAAAAATCACATTTACATAAGTATTCACAGCCTTTGCCATGAAGCTCAAAATTGAGCTCAGGTGCATCTTTTTTACACTGATCACCCTTGAGATCTTTCTACAGCTCAATTGGAGTCTACCTGCAGTAAATTCAGTTGATTGGACATGATTTGGAAATATAATAACTGTCTATATAAGGTCCCACAGTTGACTGTGCATGTCAGAGCACAAACGCCAAGCATGAAGTCAAAAGAACTGTCTGTAGACCTGCGGGACAGGATTGTCTTGAGGCACAAATCTGGGGAAGGATACAGAAACATTTCTGCTGCTTTGAAGGTCCCAATGAGCACAGTGGCCTCCATCCCTACAGTGAAGCATGGTGGTGGCAGCATCATGCTGTGGGGATGCTTTTCAGCAGCAGGAACTGGTAGACTAGTCAGGATAGAAGGAAAAATGAATGCAGCAATATATAGAGATATCCTGGATGAAAATATTACTGCATTCATTTTTCCTTCTATCCTGGCTAGTCGAATAATGGGGGCCACTGTGCTCATTGGGACCTTCAAAGCAGCAGAAATGTTTCTGTATCCTTCCCCAGATTTGTGCCTCAAGACAATCCTGTCTCGCAGGTCTACAGACAGTTCTTTTGACTTCATGCTTGGCGTTTGTGCTCTGACATGCACAGTCAACTGTGGGACCTTATATAGACAGTTATTATATTTCCAAATCATGTCCAATCAACTGAATTTACTGCAGGTGGACTCCAATTGAGTGTATAGTAGACACCAAACGTCCAGAAGGAGGCGACTGGCACACTAGTGTGGGAAGTCCATACCTGCATGAGGAAAGTGGAAGTCAAAAATAATCATTCTAATAATACGATTCCCAATTAAGGGAATAAATCCCAGGTCTTTGGTTTAGTTATGAAATGTTGAATTAATTTCACAGGTGCCTCAACCTGTGGCTGTGTTGTGTTTTTGTGCACCGCCATCTGGAGGTAAATACAGCTTTAGTACAAATGCAGTGAAGCTGTTCTGGTTTGAAATGTTTTGTAGAAGATGTGTTAAGATCATTTCATTCAAAGAAGGCCATCTTAAAAAAATACTACACAATCATATTAGAAAAGTGGTGTAGGTGGTAGCTTAAATCATGTAAATATTACTTATAATTTGCTCCAAATAAAGTCAGGGAAAACTAGTTAAACAATCCTGAAAAGCGAGTACATTTATATGGATTTTGAAGTAGATTCAAAGGTAGTTTGGGGTCAAATTTACTAGCAAAGAGTACCTTTTTCATTCAAAAAAAGTAAATTTGACCAGAGTATTTCCCAAGGAAAAGTTGCTTGGGAATTGTGCGTGCAAATTGTTACCTAACTTTTCTCAAGTAAATGGCACTCCAAATTTTTTTCAGTGTACTGCCCAGTGGACCGCGACCTCCTCCAGCTGTTTTTGGGAGTTCTTTTGTCTCTGGACTGCTCCATGGTATGCCTTCTGCCCCCATCGCCTTGCTTTTCCTTTTTTGGACTGCACTAATGAATACAGATATTCTGGCTGCCACATGAATTACATGTGCAGCATTCTCCATCCATTTAACAGAATACTGAAGGATGTTGACGCTCAAGAATTTGGTCCCAACAGCTTAGACAAGGTAAGATTACAGTACAGCTGTTGAATGACACCAACATGGTTTAGTTATTCATTCATTTTCTATGTCTCTTATCCTCACTAGGGTGGGGGTATGCTGGAGCCTGATTTGGGGCGAGAGGCGGGGTACACCCTGGACCGGTGGCCAGCCAATCCCAGGGCACATACAGTGCATCCGGAAAGTATTCACAGCGCTTCACTTTTTCCACATTTTGTCATGTTACAGCCTCATTCCCAATTGTATTAATTTAATCTCTTAGCTCAAAATACTCCATTATGACAATGTGAAAAAGGTTTTTTTTTTTTTTACGTTTTTGAATTTATTAAAAATAGAAAACAAAAAAATCACATTTACATAAGTATTCACAGCCTTTGCCATGAAGCTCAAAATTGAGCTCAGGTGCATCTTTTTTCCACTGATCATCCTTGAGATAATAACTGTCTATATAAGGTCCCACAGTTGACTGTGCATGTCAGAGCACAAACGCCAAGCATGAAGTCAAAAGAACTGTCTGTAGACCTGCGAGACAGGATTGTCTTGAGGCACAAATCTGGGGAAGGATACAGAAACATTTCTGCTGCTTTGAAGGTCCCAATGAGCACAGTGGCCTCCATCCCTACAGTGAAGCATGGTGGTGGCAGCATCATGCTGTGGGGATGTTTTTCAGCAGCAGGAACTGGCAGACTAGTCAGGATAGAAGGAAAAATGAATGCAACAATATATAGAGATATCCTGGATGAAAATATTGCTGCATTCATTTTTCCTTCTATCCTGACTAGTCGAATAATGGGGGCCACTGTGCTCATTGGGACCTTCAAAGCAGCAGAAGTGTTTCTGTATCCTTCCCCAGATTTGTGCCTCAAGACAATCCTGTCTCGCAGGTCTACAGACAGTTCTTTTGACTTCATGCTTGGCGTTTGTGCTCTGACATGCAGTCAACTGTGGGACCTTATATAGACAGTTATTGTATTTCCAAATCATGTCCAGTCAACTGAATTTACTGCAGGTGGACTCCAATTGAGTGTATAGTAGACACCAAACGTCCAGAAGGAGGCGACTGGCACACTAGTGTGGGAAGTCCATACCTGCATGAGGAAAGTGGAAGTCAAAAAATAATCATTCTAATAATACGATTCCCAATTAAGGGAATAAATCCCAGGTCTTTGGTTTAGTTATGAAATGTTGAATTAATTTCACAGGTGCCTCAACCTGTGGCTGTGTTGTGTTTTTGTGCACCGTCATCTGGAAGGAAATACAGCTTTAGTACAAATGCAGTGAAGCTGTTCTGGTTTGAAATAATGTTTTGTAGAAGATGTGTTAAGATCATTTCATTCAAAGAAGGCCATCTTAAAAAAATACTACACAATCATATTAGAAAAGTGGTGTAGGTGGTAGCTTAAATCATGTAAATATTACTTATAATTTGCTCCAAATAAAGTCAGGGAAAACTAGTTAAACAATCCTGAAAAGCGAGTACATTTATATGGATTTTGAAGTAGATTCAAAGGTAGTTTGGGGTCAAATTTACTAGCAAAGAGTACCTTTTTCATTCAAAAAAAGTAAATTTGACCAGAGTATTTCCCAAGGAAAAGTTGCTTGGGAATTGTGCGTGCAAATTGTTACCTAGCTTTTCTCAAGTAAATGGCACTCCAAATTTTTTTTCAGTGGACCGCGACCTCCTCCAGCTGTTTTTGGGAGTTCTTTTGTCTCTGGACTGCTCCATGGTATGCCTTCTGCCCCCATCGCCTTGCTTTTCCTTTTTTGGACTGCACTAATGAATACAGATATTCTGGCTGCCACATGAATTACATGTGCAGCATTCTCCATCCATTTAACAGAATACTGAAGGATGTTGACGCTCAAGAATTTGGTCCCAACAGCTTAGACAAGGTAAGATTACAGTACAGCTGTTGAATGACACCAACATGGTTTAGTTATTCATTCATTTTCTATGTCTCTTATCCTCACTAGGGTGGGGGTATGCTGGAGCCTGATTTGGGGCGAGAGGCGGGGTACACCCTGGACCGGTGGCCAGCCAATCCCAGGGCACATACAGTACATCCGGAAAGTATTCACAGCGCTTCACTTTTTCCACATTTTGTCATGTTACAGCCTCATTCCCAATTGTATTAATTTAATCTCTTAGCTCAAAATTCTACACAAAATACTCCATTATGACAATGTGAAAAAGTTTTTTTTTTACTTTTTTGAATTTATTAAAAATAGAAAACAAAAAAATCACATTTACATAAGTATTCACAGCCTTTGCCATGAAGCTCAAAATTGAGCTCAGGTGCATCTTTTTTCCACTGATCATCCTTGAGATCTTTCTACAGCTCAATTGGAGTCCACCTGCAGTAAGACTGTGCATGTCAGAGCACAAACGCCAAGCATGAAGTCAAAAGAACTGTCTGTAGACCTGCGAGACAGGATTGTCTTGAGGCACAAATCTGGGGAAGGATACAGAAACATTTCTGCTGCTTTGAAGGTCCCAATGAGCACAGTGGCCCCCATTATTCGACTAGCCAGGATAGAAGGGAAAAATGAATGCAGCAATATTTTCATCCAGGATATCTCTATATATTGTTGCATTCATTTTTCCTTCTATCCTGACTAGTCTGCCAGTTCCTGCTGCTGAAAAACATCCCCACAGCATGATGCTGCCACCATCATGCTTCACTGTAGGGATGGAGGCCACTGTGCTCATTGGGACCTTCAAAGCAGCAGAAGTGTTTCTGTATCCTTCCCCAGATTTGTGCCTCAAGACAATCCTGTCTCGCTGGTCTACAGACAGTTCTTTTGACTTCATGCTTGGCGTTTGTGCTCTGACATGCACAGTCAACTGTGGGACCTTATATAGACAGTTATTATATTTCCAAATCATGTCCAATCAACTGAATTTACTGCAGGTGGACTCCAACTGAGTGTATAGTAGACACCAAACGTCCAGAAGGAGGCGACTGGCACACTAGTGTGGGAAGTCCATACCTGCATGAGGAAAGTGGAAGTCAAAAATAATCATTCTAATAATACGATTCCCAATTAAGGGAATAAATCCCAGGTCTTTGGTTTAGTTATGAAATGTTGAATTAATTTCACAGGTGCCTCAACCTGTGGTTGTGTTGCGTTTTTGTGCACCGCCATCTGGAAGTAAATACAGCTTTAGTACAAATGCAGTGAAGCTGTTCTGGTTTGAAATAATGTTTTGTAGAAGATGTGTTAAGATCATTTCATTCAAAGAAGGCCATCTTAAAAAAAATACTACACAATCATATTAGAAAAGTGGTGTAGGTGGTAGCTTAAATCATGTAAATATTACTTATAATTTGTTCCAAATAAAGTCAGGGAAAACTAGTTAAACAATCCTGAAAAGCGAGTACATTTATATGGATTTTGAAGTAGATTCAAAGGTAGTTTGGGGTCAAATTTACTAGCAAAGAGTACCTTTTTCATTCAAAAAAAGTAAATTTGACCAGAGTATTTCCCAAGGAAAAGTTGCTTGGGAATTGTGCGTGCAAATTGTTACCTAGCTTTTCTCAAGTAAATGGCACTCCAAATTTTTTTTCAGTGTACTGCCCAGTGGACCGCGACCTCCTCCAGCTGTTTTTGGGAGTTCTTTTGTCTCTGGACTGCTCCATGGTATGCCTTCTGCCCCCATCGCCTTGCTTTTCCTTTTTTGGACTGCACTAATGAATACAGATATTCTGGCTGCCACATGAATTACATGTGCAGCATTCTCCATCCATTTAACAGAATACTGAAGGATGTTGACGCTCAAGAATTTGGTCCCAACAGCTTAGACAAGGTAAGATTACAGTACAGCTGTTGAATGACACCAACATGGTTTAGTTATTCATTCATTTTCTATGTCTCTTATCCTCACTAGGGTGGGGGTATGCTGGAGCCTGATTTGGGGCGAGAGGCGGGGTACACCCTGGACCGATGGCCAGCCAATCCCAGGGCACATACAGTACATCCGGAAAGTATTCACAGCGCTTCACTTTTTCCACATTTTGTCATGTTACAGCCTCATTCCCAATTGTATTAATTTAATCTCTTAGCTCAAAATACTCCATTATGACAATGTGAAAAAGGTTTTTTTTTTTTACTTTTTTGAATTTATTAAAAATAGAAAACAAAAAATCACATTTACATAAGTATTCACAGCCTTTGCCATGAAGCTCAAAATTGAGCTCAGGTGCATCTTTTTTCCACTGATCATCCTTGAGATAATAACTGTCTATATAAGGTCCCACAGTTGACTGTGCATGTCAGAGCACAAACGCCAAGCATGAAGTCAAAAGAACTGTCTGTAGACCTGCGAGACAGGATTGTCTTGAGGCACAAATCTGGGGAAGGATACAGAAACATTTCTGCTGCTTTGAAGGTCCCAATGAGCACAGTGGCCTCCATCCCTACAGTGAAGCATGGTGGTGGCAGCATCATGCTGTGGGGATGTTTTTCAGCAGCAGGAACTGGCAGACTAGTCAGGATAGAAGGAAAAATGAATGCAACAATATATAGAGATATCCTGGATGAAAATATTGCTGCATTCATTTTTCCTTCTATCCTGACTAGTCGAATAATGGGGGCCACTGTGCTCATTGGGACCTTCAAAGCAGCAGAAATGTTTCTGTATCCTTCCCCAGATTTGTGCCTCAAGACAATCCTGTCTCGCAGGTCTACAGAGTTCTTTTGACTTCATGCTTGGCGTTTGTGCTCTGACATGCACAGTCAACTGTGGGACCTTATATAGACAGTTATTATATTTCCAAATCATGTCCAATCAACTGAATTTACTGCAGGTGGACTCCAATTGAGTGTATAGTAGACACCAAACGTCCAGAAGGAGGCGTCTGGCACACTAGTGTGGGAAGTCCATACCTGCATGAGGAAAGTGGAAGTCAAAAAATAATCATTCTAATAATACGATTCCCAATTAAGGGAATAAATCCCAGGTCTTTGGTTTAGTTATGAAATGTTGAATTAATTTCACAGGTGCCTCAACCTGTGGCTGTGTTGTGTTTTTGTGCACCGCTATCTGGAAGTAAATACAGCTTTAGTACAAATGCAGTGAAGCTGTTCTGGTTTGAAATAATGTTTTGTAGAAGATGTGTTAAGATCATTTCATTCAAAGAAGGCCATCTTAAAAAAATACTACACAATCATATTAGAAAAGTGGTGTAGGTGGTAGCTTAAATCATGTAAATATTACTTATAATTTGCTCCAAATAAAGTCAGGGAAAACTAGTTAAACAATCCTGAAAAGCGAGTACATTTATATGGATTTTGAAGTAGATTCAAAGGTAGTTTGGGGTCAAATTTACGAGCAAAGAGTACCTTTTTCATTCAAAAAAAGTAAATTTGACCAGAGTGTTTGCCAAGGAAAAGTTGCTTGGGAATTGTGCGTGCAAATTGTTACCTAGCTTTTCTCAAGTAAATGGCACTCCAAATTTTTTTCAGTGTACTGCCCAGTGGACCGCGACCTCCTCCAGCTGCTTTTGGGAGTTCTTTTGTCTCTGGACTGCTCCATGGTATGCCTTCTGCCCCCATCGCCTTGCTTTTCCTTTTTTGGACTGCACTAATGAATAGATATTCTGGCTGCCACATGAATTACATGTGCAGCATTCTCCATCCATTTAACAGAATACTGAAGGATGTTGACGCTCAAGAATTTGGTCCCAACAGCTTAGACAAGGTAAGATTACAGTACAGCTGTTGAATGACACCAACATGGTTTAGTTATTCATTCATTTTCTATGTCTCTTATCCTCACTAGGGTGGGGGTATGCTGGAGCCTGATTTGGGGCGAGAGGCGGGGTACACCCTGGACCGGTGGCCAGCCAATCCCAGGGCACATACAGTACATCCGGAAAGTATTCACAGCGCTTCACTTTTTCCACATTTTGTCATGTTACAGCCTCATTCCCAATTGTATTAATTTAATCTCTTACCTCAAAATACTCCATTATGACAATGTGAAAAAGGTTTTTTTTTTTTACTTTTTTGAATTTATTAAAAATAAAAAACAAAAAATCACATTTACATAAGTATTCACAGCCTTTGCCATGAAGCTCAAAATTGAGCTCAGGTGCATCTTTTTTCCACTGATCATCCTTGAGATCTTTCTACAGCTTAATTGGAGTCCACCTGCAGTAAATTCAGTTGATTGGACATGATTTGGAAATATAATAACTGTCTATATAAGGTCCCACAGTTGACTGTGCATGTCGGAGCACAAACGCCAAGCATGAAGTCAAAAGAACTGTCTGTAGACCTGCGAGACAGGATTGTCTTGAGGCACAAATCTGGGGAAGGATACAGAAAAATTTCTGCTGCTTTGAAGGTCCCAATGAGCACAGTGGCCCCCATTATTCGACTAGCCAGGATAGAAGTAAAAATGAATGCAGCAATATTTTCATCCAGGATATCTCTATATATTGCTGCATTCATTTTTCCTTCTATCCTGACTAGTCTGCCAGTTCCTGCTGCTGAAAAACATCCCCACAGCATGATGCTGCCACCACCATGCTTCACTGTAGGGATGGAGGCCACTGTGCTCATTGGGACCTTCAAAGCAGCAGAAATGTTTCTGTATCCTTCCCCAGATTTGTGCCTCAAGACAATCCTGTCTCGCAGGTCTACAGACAGTTCTTTTGACTTCATGCTTGGCGTTTGTGCTCTGACATGCACAGTCAACTGTGGGACCTTATATAGACAGTTATTATATTTCCGAATCATGTCCAATCAACTGAATTTACTGCAGGTGGACTCCAATTGAGTGTATAGTAGACACCAAACGTCCAGAAGGAGGCGTCTGGCACACTAGTGTGGGAAGTCCATACCTGCATGAGGAAAGTGGAAGTCAAAAAATAATCATTCTAATACGATTCCCAATTAAGGGAATAAATCCCAGGTCTTTGGTTTAGTTATGAAATGTTGAATTAATTTCACAGGTGCCTCAACCTGTGGCTGTGTTGTGTTTTTGTGCACCGCCATCTGGAAGTAAATACAGCTTTAGTACAAATGCAGTGAAGCTGTTCTGGTTTGAAATAATGTTTTGTAGAAGATGTGTTAAGATCATTTCATTCAAAGAAGGCCATCTTAAAAAAAATACTACACAATCATATTAGAAAAGTGGTGTAGGTGGTAGCTTAAATCATGTAAATATTACTTATAATTTGCTCCAAATAAAGTCAGGGAAAACTAGTTAAACAATCCTGAAAGCGAGTACATTTATATGGATTTTGAAGTAGATTCAAAGGTAGTTTGGGGTCAAATTTACTAGCAAAGAGTACCTTTTTCATTCAAAAAAAGTAAATTTGACCAGAGTATTTCCCAAGGAAAAGTTGCTTGGGAATTGTGCGTGCAAATTGTTACCTAGCTTTTCTCAAGTAAATGGCACTCCAAATTTTTTTCAGTGTACTGCCCAGTGGACCGCGACCTCCTCCAGCTGTTTTTGGGAGTTCTTTTGTCTCTGGACTGCTCCATGGTATGCCTTCTGCCCCCATCGCCTTGCTTTTCCTTTTTTGGACTGCACTAATGAATACAGATATTCTGGCTGCCACATGAATTACATGTGCAGCATTCTCCATCCATTTAACAGAATACTGAAGGATGTTGACGCTCAAGAATTTGGTCCCAACAGCTTAGACAAGGTAAGATTACAGTACAGCTGTTGAATGACACCAACATGGTTTAGTTATTCATTCATTTTCTATGTCTCTTATCCTCACTAGGGTGGGGGTATGCTGGAGCCTGATTTGGGGCGAGAGGCGGGGTACACCCTGGACCGGTGGCCAGCCAATCCCAGGGCACATACAGTACATCCGGAAAGTATTCACAGCGCTTCACTTTTTCCACATTTTGTCAAGTTACAGCCTCATTCCCAATTGTATTAATTTAATCTCTTACCTCAAAATACTCCATTATGACAATGTGAAAAAGTTTTTTTTTTTTTACTTTTTTGAATTTATTAAAAATAGAAAACAAAAAAAATCACATTTACATAAGTATTCACAGCCTTTGCCATGAAGCTCAAAATTGAGCTCAGGTGCATCTTTTTTCCACTGATCATCCTTGAGATCTTTCTACAGCTTAATTGGAGTCCACCTGCAGTAAATTCAGTTGATTGGACATGATTTGGAAATATAACTGTCTATATAAGGTCCCACAGTTGACTGTGCATGTCGGAGCACAAACGCCAAGCATGAAGTCAAAAGAACTGTCTGTAGACCTGCGAGACAGGATTGTCTTGAGGCACAAATCTGGGGAAGGATACAGAAAAATTTCTGCTGCTTTGAAGGTCCCAATGAGCACAGTGGCCCCCATTATTCGACTAGCCAGGATAGAAGTAAAAATGAATGCAGCAATATTTTCATCCAGGATATCTCTATATATTGCTGCATTCATTTTTACTTCTATCCTGACTAGTCTGCCAGTTCCTGCTGCTGAAAAACATCCCCACAGCATGATGCTGCCACCACCATGCTTCACTGTAGGGATGGAGGCCACTGTGCTCATTGGGACCTTCAAAGCAGCAGAAATGTTTCTGTATCCTTCCCCAGATTTGTGCCTCAAGACAATCCTGTCTCGCAGGTCTACAGACAGTTCTTTTGACTTCATGCTTGGCGTTTGTGCTCTGACATGCACAGTCAACTGTGGGACCTTATATAGACAGTTATTATATTTCCAAATCATGTCCAATCAACTGAATTTACTGCAGGTGGACTCCAATTGAGCTGTAGAAAGATCTGTGAATACTTATGTAAATGTGATTTTTTTGTTTTCTATTTTTAATACATTCAAAACATGTCAAAAAAACCTTTTTTCACATTGTCATAATGGAGTATTTTGTGTAGAATTTTGAGGTAAGAGATGAATTTAATTCAGTTTGGAATGAGGCTGTAACATGACAAAATGTAGAAAAAGTGAAGCGCTGTGAATACTTTCCGGATGCACTGTATTGTAGACACCAAACGTCCAGAAGGAGGCGACTGGCACACTAGTGTGGGAAGTCCATACCTGCATGAGGAAAGTGGAAGTCAAAAAATAATCATTCTAATAATACGATTCCCAATTAAGGGAATAAATCCCAGGTCTTTGGTTTAGTTATGAAATGTTGAATTCATTTCACAGGTGCCTCAACCTGTGGCTGTGTTGTGTTTTTGTGCACCGTCATCTGGAAGTAAATACAGCTTTACTGCAAATGCAGTGAAGCTGTTCTGGTTTGAAATAATGTTTTGTAGAAGATGTGTTAAGATCATTTCATTCAAAGAAGGCCATCTTAAAAAAATACTACACAATCATATTAGAAAAGTGGTGTAGGTGGTAGCTTAAATCATGTAAATATTACTTATAAATTGCTCCAAATAAAGTCAGGGAAAACTAGTTAAACAACCCTGAAAAGCGAGTACATTTATATGGATTTTGAAGTAGATTCAAAGGTAGTTTGGGGTCAAATTTACTAGCAAAGAGTACCTTTTTCATTCAAAAAAAGTAAATTTGACCAGAATATTTCCCAAGGAAAAGTTGCTTGGGAATTGTGCGTGCAAATTGTTACCTAGCTTTTCTCAAGTAAATGGCACTCCAAATTTTTTTTCAGTGTACTGCGCAGTGGACCGCGACCTCCTCCAGCTGTTTTTGGGAGTTTTTTTGTCTCTGGACTGCTCCATGGTATGCCTTCTGCCCCCATCGCCTTGCTTTTCCTTTTTTGGACTGTACTAATGAATACAGATATTCTTGCTGCCACATGAATTACATGTGCAGCATTTTTGGTAGGTTGAGCGTTGTTGCACTTCCACCTGAATTGGCATCAGCTGTTGGGGCTCGATTGCGAGGCGGTGCCAGGGTTATTGATGGGTCTTGGCGTCACCGGGGCGCTCATTGTTCCTTGCTGTTCACCTGTCGAGGCTGTGTTGGCGCGCTCCGGTGGCGTGCTCTGGTCTGTCGTGCCATCAGCAGCGTATGTGAAAGGTAGGCATAAAATTACTGGGCGTGTACCGGTGACGGTGCATCATGTGACCGCAGCCATGGTTGTTTTAATTTGCAGCGGGGTTGGTTGTTGAGGACCTGGCGTGCATTTTGGAGGGCTTGCAGGAAGTGCAGTGTCAGCCTCTTGAGGCTAGGATTGCACTGGCTGTGTGTTAAGCTACCTTTGCTCCGGTAAGCTGCCGATGCTTTAAACAAGCAGAAAGCTAACTCAAGCACCATGTGTTGTGTTTGTGTAGCTAAAAGTTATTCTCTGCAGCAGAAAGCTAACTTTAGCACCACATGTTGTGTCTGTCTCAAAGTTAAATGATCTGGTTAGATAATTATTTTTCTTTTTTGTGGTTAGCACAGAGAGGTTGTCACGTTCCGGCTTGGGAGCTTTACGGCACGACCCCAGGATGCAGAGATGAGGACCCAATAGCAGGTAAAAAGGCATTTATTGTTGATACTATGCAGCAGACGAACGCACTAGCATGTTCAACAGAGAAAACAACATCAATGACCCAACAAAGAAAGGAGCGCGCACCTGAACCAAATAGGCATCACAAATAATGAGAAACGGGTGCGGGAGATAATGGACATCAACTGAAAACACAACAGAGCAACACAGGAAGGAAATACAAAACAAGGGCATGAACAAGGAACTGAGGAAAACTAAGAGCTGTCACGAGGGGGTGAAACCCGATCGTGACAGACGTTAAACTATTTGTTGGCAAATTCAGGTTCAACATTCAGGGTGTGTGTGTGTGTGTGTGTGTGTGTAAAATGTTTCAGATTGAATAGTTTAACAGGCTAACACATATTGTTTGAAGCAATGTCGGTGTGTTCTGTTGTACTTTGCTAGCTCTGACAGAGGTTTAAACTTCAAAAGTGGTGCCCTGTCAAATAATATTTTGTGTGTGTTTTCAGGTTGCTGCAACGAACGTGACTTGGCACTGTAAGTTCTGTTCAGCTTTTTTTTACCACTAGAACATCTATTTAAACACTAGATTGCAGCACAACCACTTTTCAAAAATGAGCCCACTCCCATGCCTCCATGATGATTGCATGTGCACATTTCAGACACTTGGTGCGCTGAGTAGTCACCTGTCAAGATATCATACTCAAAAACAAAACAGCGGTGCAAGGGAAAATCAGGAACTTGTGACTTTTTAGTGTCCCTTATGCACATCTGAGCAACCATTTTCAGTCTGTACTCCTCAGTCACATAAGATCACACTTAAAAAAGCACGAGACAGAGGTATAGTATATAAAATAATTATCTAACCAGATCATTTAACTTTTAAATAGACACAACACATGGTGCTAGAGTTAGCACAAATGTATACTCTTCATTGAACGCCATAAAAGTAGAGTGCACCAGGGGAGTCTTGCATCAGACTTTTCTAGTGACATTGTCTTTGAGCATACTCACAATCAACATGCTTTCGGCTAGCTATATTTTCCTAATAACACGGTATCTATAGACATTAACTGTAGATACTGTACAAGGTGAGCTGATCCAAGAGCAGCCCCAGTCCTGTTTTTGTGAATGATTATATTTTGTTGTTGTTGACATGTGCTGGCAATTTGCTCCTCATGTGCAGGAATGTTGTTGACAAATGGTATGACGTTATTGTACATTTTTAGATGCACGTAACAGTCACTTGGCGCGCGCGCTTTTATTTTGAATTTCTTCCAAACCCCGCCGACGGCAGCAGTCCGCAGTCGCAGCAGCAGTGCGCTTTCGTCACTGGTGAGTAGCATGTCTTTATCTCTATCATGTAATATTCTCGTATTAAACCAACATTACCACAGACGTATTGTGAGCTAAGCCACTGGTAAATTTGCAAAAGTGCCTATTTGAACTGTGCTAATGTTCTGGCTAACAAGTGTTTTGGCTAACCTTCTAGCAAACAAATGGTTTAGCTAACGTTTATAGTTAGTTAAATAAACAAAGGTGCAGTAGTACTATGGGGCCAGATATTGACCCCAGTCATTTAAGAAGGGACGTTTTTTTTTGGTCTTGTTTTTGATAGTGTTACTCAACAGCTTGATGTGTTGCTTTCAGGGATTCAATGAGTTTAATTATCATCTCATCAGTTGATGTGTGTGAGTGCATATGTCATAACTTAGAAGAGAGTTAGGAGTCTTAGGAGAGAAAAAGTCACCCATTGTTCAACATCTAGGCTGGCCGGACAGTCATAGCTAGTATATAGTTTGTGCTGAAATTGTGAATTTGACCTGAAATTGTATTTTACAGTTGGTGGGTGAATGTTGACCACAAAGCATTTACCTGTGCAAAAACAATTATAGAAAGTGCCCCTTGTTAACTTCTCTCAACCATTGTCTTCCTGTCCCATTTAGAATTGTCCAGATCACACTGCCAGAAAGTGTTCTTTGCCACGTGAGTCATGTATTAGTTTGCCACATTTGCACAATGTACATGTTGTCAGTTTGTGCTCATCTGTCATTTTCAGTTCTGATATTACTGCACTTGCAAGCTCAAATTGTAGTAGGCCATGTGACGTGCATGATGACCACGAGTTGGCGGTACATACCAAGTAGAAACAGCAGTAGATTACAGTGACCCCTAGTTGGCAGTGCATAGCAAGTAGGAATAGCAGTACATTAAATTGACCACTAGATGGTGATATTTACCGAGTAGAGTAGCAGCGGTACATTAAAGTGACCACTAGATGGTGCTATTAACAGAGTAGAGTAGAATAGCAGTACTATAAAGTGACCACTAGTTGGCTTTACATAGCAAGTAGAAACAGCAGTACAGTAAAGTGACCACTAGATGGGGCTATTCACCAAGTAGAATGGCAGCAGGGACCACGGACTGACTTTTAAAAACAAGGGCCGCTGGCTTTAAGTAGCCAATGACTTGTGACTTTGTATTAACCACAAGTGATGATCCCCCGTTGACAACCAGGGTTAGGGTTAGGGTTAGGGTCCGGGGTTGGAGTCAGGGGTTAGGATGAACTGAAGTGTTCATGCTGTCTTCTCCTGACAATAGAGTCACAAGTTAGCAAAGGTGGGGTGTTTGTGCTTCCGGGTTCTTCTGTTGATCCCGAAGGACAACACCAGTTTTTCCACCTTTGTGGGAACGATTGCCTTGGCAAGAAGGTCTTTGGCATTCCTGAAGGTGTCCCCCGGAAAAAGCTGTCCACCTGCAGGTCTGGGAAGTCA